>NC_056733.1:1770553235-1770853235 GCF_019279795.1 Protopterus annectens
ATTCCACTTCCACACCTTACCCAACCCCAAACGGTTGGCCAGACCTACCCCCAAATCAGTGGGCAGAGGCCCAACAGCAGATTCTCTCTCTTCTAAGTATCAGGGCTATTCAGCCTGTCCCAGCAGAAGAAAGGGGACAAGGTTTTTACTCAAGACTTTTCCTGGTACCCAGAAAAGACAGCTCCTGGCATCCTATCCTGGACCTCTCTATTCTAAACACCTTTTTGTTAATCCCAAAATTCAAAATGCTAACACTTCAACAGCTGCTTCCTGTGCTAGGCAAATATGCCTGGTTGGCAACCTTGGACTTAAAGGAAGCTTGCCTGCACATTCCAATAAGGGAATCTTGCAAGAAATACCTACGCTTCAGAGCAGGCTCCATGCACTATCAGTTATCTACACTTCCCTTTGGCTTATCTACTACGCCCAGGGTATTCATAAAGTGTCTAGCTCCAGCCATTGCATTTTGCAGGCAAAGAAATATTCAGATATACCCATACCTGGACAATTGTCTAATTCAGGCAGAAAGCCAGGACATGCTACTAAAACATCTGGCATTTGTAAAGAATCTTCTAACCTCACTGGGGTACACCATAAACGAAAATAAATTTCATCTAGCCCCTGCCAACAGATTGTATTCCTGGGAGCAAGCTTGAACACAACTTTCCAGATGGCTTACCTCATGCCAGAGAAACAAGTTTATTTGACAGCCTACTTCAAACTACTGGCCACAAAGACCCAGCTATCTGCAATAAAATCCTGCAAGCCCTAGGGTTCATGGCCTCTTGCATTCTACTAATTCCATATGCAAGACTGCATATGAGGAAACCACAGTGGTATCTGAAAAGCCTATGGTGTCAACATTCTCAGGACCTGGAATCAATGATTCCTATCATTCCTTGTATAAAGACAGAGTTTCTTTGGTGGGCAGAGGCCTGCTACCACAACAAGGAGCTCCCATTCACTCTATCCCCTGCCACCCAAACCCTAACAACAGACGCATCAGACTATGCATGAGGGACTCACTTGGCAGGACAGTGCATTCAGGGCAAATGGAACCCGAGACAGATGCACCTGTGTATCATCCAAAAAGAAATGTTAGTTGTACAGAATTCCCTGACAGCCTTCAAGGACCACATTCTTCCAGGACAATTATTGGTAAAGACAGACAACACCACAGTTATGTGGTACATAAACAAACAGGGGGGAACCCACTCATACCCTCTCTGCAGACTAATCATGGCTCTGTGGAGCACAGCCTTGAGCTACCAAGTGCACCTACAAGCTCAATTCCTGCCAGGCAATGTAAATTCACTGGCAGATGACCCAAGCAGAAATCTCATGGACCCACATGAGTGGAAATTGGAACCAAAGATATTCAACCTCTTGAGAAACAAATGGGGGAATCCAGAGATAAACCTGTTTGCCTCCCCTCAGAACTACCAATTGGACAAATTCTGCACAAGGACTTCCCACAGTCAAGCTTGGAAAGTGGATGCCGTGTCCTTCACCAGGGAAAGCCTCTCAGTTTATGCCTTTCCCCCTCTGCCTCTCCTCTCGAAGTTTCTGCTAAAGATCAAACAGAACAAATCAAGGACAATATTGATTGCACCAGACTGGCCACGCCAACACTGGTACCCCCTCTTGCACAGTATGTCACTGCTGGAACCATGGCACCTGCCTCAGACCCCTTCCCTGATGTTCCAGCAGGAGGGCCAGATTCTGCACCCTCAGCTTCAAACACTGAACCTTGCAGCCTGGCTAATTCCTTGAGCTCTCCAATAGCATCCCTCAGTAAGCAGGTGCTAGATGTCATTCTGGAGGCAAGGAGGCCTAGTACTAGAAAATCCTATACTGAAAAGTGGAAAATATACTGTTCCTGGAGCCAGACTCTGGGGATGGGCACAATGGTGCCCAGCTTACTGCATATTCTTCAGTACTTAACAGACATGCTCCACAAAGGCTTTTCCTTCTCATCAACTAAAATTCATGCCTGTGCCATTTCAGCGCATTATAATACTGAACCACCCCTCTTCTCTCACCCCCTGCTAATGCAATTCCTCAGAGGGGCCAAAATTTTAAGACCACCCAGGAGAGCCCCTACTCCAGCCTGGGACCTTAACTTTTTATTGGAAAAGCTCACTTTCCCTCCTTTTGAGCCAGCTGCAACTGCAGAGTTGAAATTCCTTTCTTGCAAAACAGCCTTCCTTCTAGCTATCACTTCAGCAAGAAGAGTGCCTGAATTACAGGCCCTCATGGCAGTGGAGCCCTTCATCATCTTCCATGCAGACAAGGTGTCCCTCAGGACCAATTCTTCCTTTATGCCCAAGGTGGTGTCCAGTGTGGCCCTTAATCAGTCCATTCATTTGCCTACCTTTTTCCCGAATCCACAAAACAAAGGAGAACGAATACTGCACTCTTTGGAAGTGCACAGACAACTTAGATTTTATTTGGACAGGACCCGAATTCCTTGAAAAAGCTTGGTAGTGACCGGGCGAAAGCGCTTGGGATTATTGCTGACTTTTTGTTTTTGATTTTACATTAAACGCTGTGATTTTAACAACATTTTCTTTGACTCCGGGTCCTGTTGCCATTGGATATTTTTGTGGTTGTTGGCTTATTTTTTACTTGTGTTTTATTTGGATAGGACTAAGCCTCTCAGAAAATCTGACCAGCTGCTAGTTGGCTTTGCTGCAGGGCAGAGGGGAAGGCCATTTCAAAGCAAACCATTTCTAAGTGGATAGCCCATTGCATTTATTTCTGCTATAAGCACCATGGAAAACCTACCCCACAGGGGATAAGATCACATTCCACCAGGGCTGCATCTACCTCTACAGCCTTTCTCAGAGGTGTCCCTACCAGGGACATCCTAGAAGCTGCTACCTGGAACTCTGTACATACCTTCACCAAGCATTACCACATGCCTATTTTTTTCTAAATCCAGAACTGGTTTTGCCACTGCAGTCTTGCAGGGCTTAATAGCTGGTCCTAATGCTCTCTAACTTCCTCCTCCCTTCCTTAGCTTTGGGAATCAACCCAAATGTAATGACTGCAACAGTGAAACATGAAGAACATAGTACAATTGTGTACACTTACCATAAATGTAGATGTTCAAGTGTATTCACTGTTGCAGTCCTGGTTACCCTCCCTCCAGCCCCCTGACTTCTCTTGGCCTATACTTCTCTTCTTGTTTAGTGTATTTCAGCTTTCTGGTGTATTTGCTTTTTGTTGGAGGTGTAACCTAACATATAATTGCTTCCCATTATGGGGGCACCTGACATCTGGGGCAAGAAAAACTGATGTAATGGCGTCGGCTGCATGTTTTATACCCCTGACAACCTGACATCATGGAAGAAGAGACAGCATCCAATGCAGGAATCCAAGACTTTGATATTCAGGCCGGCTGAGAGCTACCTGCAGGCACATAACCCAAATGTAATGACTGCAACAGTGAATACACTTGAACATCTACATTTATGGTAAGTGTACACAACTGTACTTTCTGGAGCCTGTAGGGTTCCCTAAGCCAAAGTTCTGGAGGTTGTAAGGCCCCCAAAAGCCACAGGGATTCTAGATTCCCTGAGGTGCATTTTATAGTTTTTTTAAACAACCTTTCATCCAGTGTTGGTCTAAACAAAAATCTTGATTAATGGAAGAAATTCAGTCTTGTTCTTCATCCTTTCAGCACACTCTCACCGATCAAGACAATACTGTAATAACTAAATTAAGATGGAGTTCTAGTGGCCACTAGGCACAAAGAAGCCATAGAGTTATAGATGCCCTGAGGTGCATTTTAGAGCTTTTTCCAAACCTTTTGATCTAGTAATGGCTTGAAGAAAAATCATAAGTAAGGATAGAAATTCAGTCTTATTTTTTTTTATTTCAAGAAAGAAATTAGTAGTATTCAAGGCTTATTGCTCCAGGTTGACCAAATAATACTGCACAATAAAAAGAGAAGACAAATGCTTGTGATGAGACCGTCTCCTTACTTAAAAGGGTAGCCACTTTCTGTGTATCCTTGCCTGGTGTTAAATTGAGATGAAAATTTAAGGACAAATATCCACAGTCATATATGTTCAAGTTGCTGTTGTTTGTATGCTTCACCCCTGCCCCACAAATGACAGCCATCTTCTGTGTAACACTGATGTCAGATATGGACAAAACTAAAAAAAAAAAAAAAAAAAAAAAAAATTAACATATTTGCTTTCAGGCATATATAGACAGAATACTTCTTTACCCAACCCCAAAAGATAACTATTTGTGTACGTATCTGATGTTTGTTTTTAGACAAATAATAAAGTAATATTTTTTAACTTGTTACTTTTAAACTGTACATATTTCCTGTACAAGCTTGGCAGTAGCATAGCAAAGGTGGTGCGAAGGAAGCAGTCGAAGCAGGCGCAGAGTGTTAGGGAGCATGATCAAGAAGTGCACTTCTTTCAGTCATTTTTAGTATACACTCATTTTTTTGTTGTTGCTTTTCCCTTGAAGAGCTGAGGAGGCATGAGTGTTTTGTAGGAAGCAATCAGCTTGCAACCAAGAAAGTCATTCATTTTTTTTCTCTTTGTTCTTCATTTAAAGAACTTAGGGGGTGGGGCACAACATTGGGAATGAGTACCAGGCTCTAGGTGAGCCAGCTACAGCTCTGAAACTTAGTGACCATCTGTGCACCCCTCTGAAGTTCGTGAGAAAAGGTTAAAAAAAATGACCATGCTGTCCCCAGCCCAACACTTTGACATTTGGAAGGAAAGTTAAAAGAAATAATGGCATCATTCTCAGCTCCCCACAAAAGCTATAATGACCTTCTGTTTTGGACTGGTTTTAGACTAGGTAGGTTCAAGGCAGAGGCCACTAGAAAGCCCATGTCAAAATCCAGTTCTGCAGCCTTGCTGTGTGGGGGCACAAGCCCCTATCCCCCAGAGTTCTGAAGGTTTGAGTATTCTGTAATGCATTTTATCCTTTTTTTGAGATATGACTGTTAAAACTGAGGAACTGACAGGAGGGTTTGTTACTTTCATCCTTCATCCGGACAACTCCCACCAAGCAGTTGTAGACACTTCTATGTACAATTCATATGTTGGATTATAAGAGGATGGCCATGTTATGCATTTAACCTTTGTTCCAAACAGTTGGCACACATTAAACATGCCAAGTTGCTTCACACAAATCACATTAGTCTGCAAAGCCAGAAAAATAAGCTAACAAAAGTAGGCAGCAACTTGTTTTTTTTTCACAGACTGCCTCAGCAGTTAGACTTTTTTATCTTTGCATATAAAATGTTGAGTTAAGTAGACCATTACTTCTCACAAATGCAGACTAGTCCTGCAAAGTCAGGGAGTGGCTGCTTAAACTGTGCAAATAACACACGTTTCAGATACTTTCATCTAGCTAACCCCACCTTCTTCTTCTTCTTTCAGCTTTTCCCGGTTAGGGGTCGCCACAGAGGATCATCTGTCCGCTCATGATTGGCAGTGGAGTTTTTACAGTGTCGAGTTGCCAGCCCGGCACCCAACCTTCCACAGAAGGCACACACACGCACACACTCACACCTAAGGCCAATTTAGAGTGTCCAATCCACCTACTGCATGTCTTTGGGATGTGGGAGGAAATCGGAGCACCCGGAGGAAACCCACGCGACCACAGGGAGGACATGCAGACTCCGTACAGAAGGCACCCCAGCCGAGAAACGAACCGGAGAATCTCTTGCTATGTGGTGGCAACGCTAACTGCTGCACCACCATGGCTGCCCCCATGCTAATTACTTTCAGCTTTCTGGGAAATATCTGGTTGATCACTGCCGGCAACACTGTAAAAAAGTTAAATAAATAATAATAATAATAATACTTAACCTCACCACCACTTCTGTTTTCCTCACATCGCTCCATTCCTCATGTTTTGGACATATTTATGTCCCTGCAACTTTTGTTTTTTCTGGTAAAATTATGAAAATTACAGTCATTTGCTAAAGCCATCATACAGTGTGTTGATGCAAACCCTCCTGACTAAGCTCACGAATGTGCGTCTTCATTTCATGCCTACATTTGTACATTATGCAAGGTCTCTGCTCCATTACCTTGCAGTGTTCAAATTTAACCTGACATTTTTAGAACAAGCACCTCCCTCACTGGGGCTTCCATCACACTGTGGGCTCATTTTGCTTTAACAGGGTTTTTTTTTTTGTTTTAATTATTCATTTATTTATTGAATTGATTTTTTTTTTTTTTGAGCAAAGAAATAACTTATTTCATTGCCCTAGAAAAATAAATTAATAAGTACAGAAAGAGTCCCTGGAAGCTCGGCAGTCGCCTTGTTGGCCAAAGGATAAGGTCGGCCCTGCCTACCTTCCATAGTGTAACCAGACAGACGAACTGAAACAGACACACACACACTCACACAGACATCCATCCAGTCATCCACATTCATGCTCCTAAAGACGTGGACACACATACATCCTCACATTAACAAACACACACACCCACATCTCTGCTATACTTACTTGTAGTCATGGTATGAGTTGTGATTACACCCTTAGGAGTGAATGGATGAATCCTGTCCATGAACATTTTTCCTACAAAAAAAACAGCCAAATGATTCAGGATCATTGTGCTGAGTTGATCCAGAGCCATTGACATTTCTGGGGGCTAGCACATGGTTAATTAGGGGTCTATATTACAACGTCTAACTAAAACAAGTTTGAACGTTGTAATATAGAACCTTAAAGTCCGAAAGTTGAAAATAGCAAAGCCACAGCACATCGACTTTTTTCCCAGGGATAAAAATCGGTGGGCCGTTTTCAGGGATTTGCTATTTCCTCCACTGTGGTGCAATCTCGGAGTTGGTATATTTAAGTATGGAGGGGTGTGGAGGGCGAAGACCCCCTCTTTAGTATAAGTTTATGGTTAATTTTTTTTTTTTTGTGACGGAACAGTGATTTTTTTCCCTGGGAAAAAAATCGCTGTTCTGTGTTTTCGGTTTTATTGGGTTTTGGAGTTTAGGGTTCGATATTACAACAATCGAACTTTTGTTAGTTCGACATTGTGATATAGACCCGTTAATTAGCATTGGCTGCTTCCCTGGACTGCCACATTAACATATGGCATCTTCAAGGCTACCTCCCTGTTCAACTTAGTCATGTGTACTAACCCTAACGCTACCACTGCCCCTACACCTAACACTATACATTACATTACTAAAAACCCTTCCCCTAACAGTACCTCTACACAAGACAAAAAGACACACAACACACGCAGCGTTCACAATATTGAATCTATTGTCTTAACTACCCTTTACTGTAACTCTAATTCGCGAACAGCTGCATATTCACACTACCTCCTGTAACACCACTTCTTCATTAAAACTTAATTTTGCTATATATTCCTGCTTATCTGCATTATATAAAACTAAATATAACTGTATGTGATTCACAAAGGTGAACTTTCAGATATTTGTGCATTCTCTTTTTTTTTTACACCTACATCAGCCTTTTGAGTTCCAACTATATATGTGTGTGTGTGTGTGTGTGTGTGTGTGTGTGTGTGTGTGTATATATATATATATATATATATATATATATATATATATATAAAATGTGTATATATATATATATATATATATATATATATATATATATATATATATATGGGATCCTGACACATGTTCGACTAGCATATGTCCGAATCACAAAACATGAAACACATACACACGAAAGTGCTTAACATCGACAAGCGCTTCCGTGTATGTGTGCCTGTTTCATAGATTGGACTACAGTGTGGGTAAAGGAACATTCCCTTTTCCCCACTGTAGTGCGATCTCGGAGTGAGAATAATAAAGCAGGGGGTGTGGGGGTGCAGGAGGGCAAAGCCCCCCTGCAGAAACAGATTTTTTTTTTGAACTACACATACACGGAAGCGCTTTTCGATGTTAAGCGCTTTCCTGTATATGTGTTTGATGTTTTGTTATTCAGACATATGCTAGTCGAGCATGTGACCTAGACCGTTACATATGTGCATGTGTGTGTGTATGTATCTGTAATATATATATATATATGTATGTATATATATATATATATATATATATATGTATGTATATATATGTGTGTGTGTGTGTGTGTGTGTATATATATATATATATATATATATATATATATATATATGTGTGTGTGTGTGTGTGTGTAGAGAGAGAGAGATGTTATGCTATCAGCAGCATAAGTATAACAAGTATAATAAATATGTTACTAAATTGTGATCTAACATAAAATCTGGTAGGTAATGCATGCTGCAGTTTTGACTGTAGGCGGTGTTGTTTCATTTGAACAGCAGCTTATTAAAAAGTTACTGTCACATTTTGCTGATGTTAACTGATATTAACTGTTGCTTGCTATCTGTACATCACACACTTGCCCCTTTGTTAATCACTTGGGTTTCCTTTCCAGTCGTACCAGCAAAGGAGTGGAGGAGGATAAATGCACGTTTAAGAAATGTCTCTTGGTGTATAGTGAATGCATTTTAGTTTGCTTTTCTTCTGCTTACATTAGCATTATATGTGTAACCACATGAACCTGCCCAGTGACTGACTGCTGACACTTTTGTTTTCACATGACCAAACTGTCCCACAGTGTATTGTTGCATTCATAATAATTTGATGCTAGCTATGTTTTTCAAAACTGATATATGTATTGCACAATGTAGTTGTACTTTCACCTGATCTGAGACTTTACCAGTCAGATATTCCTGTGTCTGCATTTTCCTGTATCGTGTATTGTTTGTATTACATTTCAAATGTCCTATTTTAACCTTTGTCCTGAGTTGCAGTCAGAAAGTAGTTTGCATTTCTATCATGGTTAACAACAGAAAGGTACACAATTTTAAAATGAGTGGGGAATGATCTAGGAAAAGTAGTAAATGGGAGTTAAGTACTAAGTGGCAGTATTACCTTAGATATGTAACTTAAAAATGTGTACAAGTTGTATTTCTTTCCTGAAGTAAAGAAATGATGGGGAACGTTAATTATGTGTGCGCTCGTGTATGTGCTGACCTGCAGAATCAAATTAACATTTTTTGCTAATAGATATTAACTGCGGTGGTGGTGCTGTGGTAGCGTTGTCGCCTCACAGTTAGACGTTGCCCATTCGATTCTCAGTTAGAGCGTCTTTTGTGTGGTGACATGCGTGAATGGGTGTTCCTTCGTTGAAGGTTGTGTGTTAGGCCCAGCAAGCCAGCACGTCAAAATCTACTGCCAATCATTAGCGGATCGGAATTCCGCTGTGGCATCCCCTAACCGGGAAAAGCCGAAAGAAACAAACAAATTACATGTAATGGATAAAGATGTTTTGATCTATCCTATAGTTCCATCTTCTGGTCCCCGCCTGTAGTTTTACCACATAACCTAACTTTACTCCTTTTTTTCTGATGCCAGTACTTGGAATTGCAGCTACTGAGTATTGATACTTGCTACTTGTCCTTGGGCATCATGTTTTTCTGTGCTATCCTTTTTCTGTCAAATTACATTTACATACAGAATGTACTCAGAAGCTGTTATCACACACCCATGCATTGTTTTTTTTCTATCATTTAATATTTTCTTTTTCCCTTGCGTTGTCAGCATGTGAATATTTGATGCAAGCTGTGCAGTATTGTAGGTGCCTCTTGCTTCTTTCTCCAAAACTTGTGGTTGAGAATTGGTGTAATGGTTAAGGTGTTTACCTCGTAGAGAAGAGGTACAGGGTTTGATTTTTATTAAAGGAAATTGGCTAGGCTTAAAATTGTAAGTCTAGCTAGATTAGTACTTAACTAAGAGTCTGTAAACTGTGTACTTTTGTGTCTCTGTGGGAGATGCAGTCTGGGAACTGAGCAGACTTCTGTGGGTGAGATCTCTTCACTGACATATTTACAGTGAAACTGAAGTCTTTTTTTACATTTAAACTTGTCAGCTGATCAGCTCTTATTGCTACATTATCAGATGGGTAACAATAGTGGGTGATCTTTGTCTAGTCAGTAATGATCTCCCACACTTCTTAGTCTGCTGCCGTTAAATACATAAAGGTATGCATGCTTCTGTACTTATTGCCTTATTTTGTGCATCACATTGTGTAGACTTTGCACCCTTTCCTTTTTATTGTTGGCTCCCATTTTCATGAATTCTCCATAAAGCATAAGGGGTTAAATCATAAGAAGTTACTAGGCTATTGGCCTTGAGGCCCTTACAAACGTAACCAAGAATTTAGCCCATGTTCCAACAACTCAGCACCCTATGCCACTGTCCAGCAGGGAATCCCAAGGGTGTATTTTCTGTTTCCCATCCAGTTATCCGGGTTGCGCTTAAAAGGGTTTAATGAGGTACTCTGCTTTACGTGAAAAGGGAGTCAATTCCACAAAAGGGGGAGTCTCTGGGACACAAGTCTGTCCCACCAACAAGTCCTATTGATGCCACAGACCACGCTGAGGTCTCGCATGTGGTTTACTAAAGTGAAGCTTGACTTCTGGATATGCAGCAACCCCATCAGGGCAGAGTCTGAGATTGCTTTGTATGCCAGACAGAGGTCACCTCTGAGGAGTCTGTAGGAGACCGAGTAGAGTGACAGGGCTTTTAGTCTGTGTAGGGTAGATGTTTGAGGCCCTGGATTCTCCAGGTGAGGAACCGCTGTGGTCTTTCCAGCTGCTGTCTGTGCTTTGTGAAGTACATGCCGAAAGGGGCATTGTACTCAATAATGGGCCATATAAGGGAAGAATACAGGGATGTTATGACCACCTTGTCCCTGGATGAGATACCCTTACTAATGAGGTGGCCATGTAGAAAGCTTTCCATACAATGGAGGCAACATGGTGGTCAAAAGTAATCTACAGTGCAGCCTTTTGATAGCACAAATCAGATTCAACAATGGAAAAGAATTGAGTCAGCTTAAATAAAATTGCAGAGGCTATGAAGTCACACCCTCACAGCATTATCACTGTACAGCAATAAAGAAAACAATCTATGTATAAAAGAATAAAAACTATACTGAGGGAAAAACACAACTGTACCAGTATGGCAGCTGTCATGACAGCCACTACAGGGTAAAATCAGAATTGCTGTAGGTCTTGGGTATTCAAGTATTAGTACAACATAGAGCAACATGATGCAATAAAAACATTTTCTAACCTATTCCATTCATTTCCCCCAGTGTTCTCTACCTCTTCATGGAAAAGATTTTTGTGTTAATCAGTTATGTATTTATTTGCTACCACTATGATTGGGTACTTAACATTCATCAGGTCTGCTGAACTCAGCTTAAGTCATCTACATACCATCTCAGACATGTTCAGGACCAGTTACAGGATTGATGCTGACCCCAGGTGTCTCCTACTGCTGTCAAGGAATGTTTTCTACTATACCAGAGTGCCTGAGCATGCCACCAGCAAGACTGCCCCATCCACCCACAAGCAACACAGTATGTTTCCTACCCTCCCACTCTCTACCACAGAAATCAAACTGCGTAAATATACCCCAAACATACATTCGTCACAAAGATGGGCACCCCTGTTCTCTCTGCCTGCACCATAAAGTGCCAGAGTCACTAATCACACTGCAATTACCTCAAAAGCAGTATAACTGGTTATGAAAACAGGTTTCACATGCACAATAAAGCAAGACGGTGGGGTGCACGGTACAGATATTTCATGCCAAGGGACTGTAAAATACAAACACCTCTAGGCATGCAATATCTGTACCATGCACACCACCAAGGGCCTATTATAAAATGGGTTTCTGCATTTTTCTGCAACCCCTTCAATTTCTGTCTGGCTGATCTTGCTGCCCTTTTAACTGAGATTCTACAGTAAACAAATCTGCATTATTTTAAACATGCAGCTGTATTCATGCAGTGCTTTACTTTTTGTATACTGTACCTTCATATTTACCACTACTGAAAAAATAAAATAAACAAAATTCCTGTCAGTCTTTCTAACCCATTTGTGGGTATAGATGCCTAGGTTACAGTAGTCATTTTTATTGCTATGGTGTCTTGTTTCATGCTTCTCATTTCCTGTCCTTTCCTACACTGCTACATTTTTGTTTGTGGAGTGTATGCTTTTACTTTCTTCCAGAGTTTTTTTTTTAAACCCTTTTGGCTGTCTTTTGCTGTTCCTGATTGAGTAATGAACTTGGACTTTTTAGGACCTTTATTACTGTAAATCACAAATTTTCAGAAAATCGGTATGATTTAAAAAAAAAAAAAATCCAGTACCTTTCCAAGGCTTCTACTGTTTTTTTCCAGCAGCAGCAAGGTTGCCCATTCTCTGTCCAGTGTTTAGTATTACATAGATACAGATACATGTTCTATATTTGGTAGTAGCCAGACTTTTTCCTTAAGCTTCATTGGGATTAGGATACTTGTTAGACAGCTATGCGAGGACAGCTGTCTGACTGATGGCTGCATAGAAATCAGATTTGTACAAATGCCAAGGATGCAGTCCATAGGAAAATTCTCTTAACCCCAAGGTGCAGTGATGCTGGAGTTTATTTTAAAGGATTTGGGGTGACTTCTCTATTTGTGGTTACTGGGGGCTTTGGCTACTCCACAAGAAACAAATTACTAACTGTGTGTGTCTGTCATTTCACACTGGCTGCTACACAGCAGTGACATTCACAGTTGTGTCAAAAGGCTTAAGTAACAGAGCGACAGGAAATGTGGTAGAACTTCATGAGCTCTACATGCTAATTGATTTATTTAGATCAAAGCAGGGAAATACCACATCACATGCCTATCACTGTAACTAATTTATTAACATTAAAATGTTACGCTCTTGTATGGCATTCTTCCTTTAAGTTAGAAATTACATCCATAGGTAAGGTGCATTATGTTGTACTAATTACTGTAAATTAACACTGTACCAGACATGTCATGCTGTATTTACATCAATATCAAACTTTTTTACATATTCAAAATGTACTTTAATAAATGAAAATCTTCAGTTTTTAGAATAATTCTTAAATCTGTAACAGTCAGTGTACTTCTCCAGTTTTTTCATTGGTCTGATATAATTGAAGAATTTAACAGCACTGTTTAATTGGGAAGTTTGGTCTTGCTTCTGGGGGGCGGCCACGGTGGTGCAGTGGTTAGCGTTGCCACCTCACAGCAAGAGGTTCTCCGGTTCAATTCTCGGCTGGGGTGCCTTCTGTGCGGAGTCTGCATGTCCTCCCTGTGGTTGCGTGGGTTTCCTCCGGGTACTCAGGTTTCCTCCCACATCCCAAAGACATGCTGTAGGTGGATTGGACACTCTAAATTGGCCCTAGGTTTGAGTGTGTGCATGTGTGTGCCTTCTGTGGAAGGTTGGGCACTGGGCTGGCAACTCGACACTGTAAAACTCCACTGCCAGTCATGAGCGGACAGGTGATCCGCTGTGGCGACCCCTAACCGGGAAAAAGTCAAAAGAAGAAGAAGGTCTTGCTTCTGGGGCACTGTTGCTGTACTACACCTGCTATACTGAAAAATATAGATTTTAATACATTAATCACACTTGTACTTGTGCCTGTCCTTTAATTATTTCGGGGGACTTTGGACAGTAGTCCACACATAAAAAATAACTTCTCTGAACTGGAACAAATCAGCATCAGTGTGGATCCATGGATGATCTGGAACTGGATATTTTAGTATTTTTTCCTGTGGGTTGTTGATGTGCCAGCATTACATATGGCACACCTCTGTACTGTACTTGATGTTCACCATATTGATCACTGTTGCAGTAGAATTAGCCACATAGATTAAATCCTGCCAGGGGTATAACAGCTGGCCAGCTTCCAAAGCTTCAGAGCACCTTCCAAGTAGCCAAACAGTCATTCAACTTGAGCTGAGATGAATAAAAGGCAGGTTTTGTTGCGAAGCCCTTCAGAGCTTTCTTGCCATTGAAGAGAGCTCTTTTCTGGTTCTTTTGAGGATCAACTGTCAGCTTGTGCTGTTCCATTGCCTGGCAGGTAAGTTCATTTAGGAGAAAACCTTTCCACATTTAAAAAAAAAAAAAATTCTACATTCCTGACTAGTAAAGTTAGTTTTAAGCTAGGAGCTGATGTTTTAATGCACTGTCGCAAGACTTAACTGTACTTTTAAACAGAAGCACACTTTTTGCCTCTCACTTTAAAAGTTGTTTAAATTAATTGAAAACCATTTTTTCTGTGGAAAAATTGTGTTGATGTTACTTTTGGGGACCAGCAAAGTGTTTGTTTTGAAGCACTTTTTTGTATTTTTGTGTGAAAAAGCTGACTTTTAAAGACATTAAATGTTTACCCGCTTTTGCTGCCTGAAAACTGGCACCATTTTTGGTTTGACCATGGAACTACCAGTTCTACAGTCGGTCCTTCTTCCAATGACAAAAATAAAAATTTAAGTAACCAGTCTTTACCACCACACCAGTCTAACAGTTTGGCTCAGCCTTAGGTCAGAGACTCTGCTGTGGACATAGCTTGCTCCTCAAACCACTCATCTATTACCCCAGATCCAACTAATGTATAGCACCTACAGCCACAGTGAAGCGGGGGTTAGCCGCAACATCTGCATCTGAGTTCCCCTCAGTGGGCAAGGGAGAAACTCAGTCGTGGTTGAGAGAACTCGTCTAGTGCAGATACAGATTCTTAGTTTTAGCACTTAAATTTGCTTGTTCATGCTCAGCACTTGTTCAGAACTTGTAAGCACTAAATAAGCTACTAATAACTATAGCACTCAATCTTCCTCATTACCTAGAGGAAAACAGTTTTTGTACTTACTTTTCTCACTTGCTTAGAGAAAAACAGTTCTTGCATTCACCTATCTAGAGGAAAATAGTTTTTTATTCAGGCATGTCCAAGGGTCAGCTCTCAGTGTTCTCTCCTATGTGAAGAATCTGGACATCTTGGGGCAATGCAGCAATTGCCTCATGTACACAGACAACCTTCTCCTCCTACCACCCAACACTACAACCTGTTAGAGATGCACTTATCTAGTCAAACTGGAGGTAAAGCTCTCTCCAACCAAGACAGAACTTGATAGTCATGAGGAGAAGGTAAACATCTGCACCACACCACACTCATCACATAGTCTCACTAAATCTACACCACCAAAATCCACACACAGTAACACAAAAACATTCGTGGAGGCTCTCAATAATAATCTGTCTAAGCAACAGAGACCTCCAAAGCAGAAACGCAAGCAACCTCCATCCCCCAACACAACCCAAATTACACATAGCCCACAGACTCAGTGTGCCACTCAACCACAGCCAATAAGGCAAAACAACGTACCCAACACACTAGTCATAGGTGACTCTATAGTCAGGCACACTGATGTCCCACTCACCAGGCTAGACAAGGAGAAGGTTACTGTCAGCTGCCTGTCGGGTGCCAGGATCCGCCACATAACCCACGCACTCAGGTCACTCCACAACAAGTACAAATATGACTCTGTCATTGTCCATGTTGGTGTGAATGACCTGAGGCATCTCCCTGGACTACATGAAAAGAGACATGGAAGAGCTCTCTGATCTTGTAGCCCAGGCAGGTATGACCCTAGCCCTGAGTTGCATTCTGCTATCTCCCAGAATGATACTGCAGTACAAGGACAAAATGATTGACTTCAACAATTGGCTAAGCTTCTGGTGTCATTCTAAGGGGATCCAGTATCCGTCTGCTTGGGATGATGTGGTCAACAGACCACGATGCTTTGCCACAGATGGCCTGCACCTGTCGCCCCTGGGATTTCGGATACTGGCTAAGGCTCTTGCTGCCCCTGTAGTGCCTTTTTTAGGCAGGGTTCAAATAACAAATTCACCACCATTACAGGAACAGGCAAGCAAAAACTAAGGGTAATGCTACTCAATGCTAGAAGTCTAAATCTCAAAATGCACTCACTCGAGGCACTCCTTAAAATGGAGAATATAGATATCTGTGCAGTGACTGAGACCTGGTTCAAGGCTCCAGAGAGCACCCCTGCACTACCAGGCTATAACTCATACCACACTTTTCGGCCATGTAACCTGGACCGAAACACCAAAGGCTGAGGTGTGTCCATATTCATTAAGGATAGCCACACCTCCAGGCTAGTTGCTCAGCATAATGCATCCGAGGTTATCCAAGTAATTAACTCTGGGCAAAACTGCAATACAAATTGTAGCTTGCTACAGATCCCCCACCATGCCCCAGGATTCCCACTCCTCTTTTCTTGATGTACTGGAAAATATTAGGGTTCAACCAAACACCCTAACAATGGGGGACTTCAACTACCCCACCATTAACTGGGAAAACTACTCTTGTACCAACTCCTTAGCTCAACGCTTTCTGGAATTCATAAACTCCAATGCCCTAGATCAACTTATCCGCACCCCCACCAGGGGCAACAATATCCTAGACCTAGTCATTACCAGCTTGAGTGACCGGTGTTCCACACTTGAAGTCAACTCCTCATTGGTCCGATCCGACCATAAGCTTATCACCCTTGATATCCACATCCTGCCCCCATCCCCCCATTAAGGAAACCACAGTAAAAAATTTCTCCAAAGCCATCTTCATGCTTCTTAAGACAGAAGTGGTGAACTTCATGACGCCCATGCAGGTGGACAATACAGTTACAACTGCTGAATCCTACACAAATGCACTCTATAAGCACTTACATGAGTGCATGGATCGTGCTATCCCAAACAGAACCAAGACGCTATCCTCCAAAAAAGGAAGCCAATCTGGTGGTCCCCTGCCATAAACAAACTGTATAACAGAAGGAAGAAACTGTTACAAAAGAGAGTAAAATCCCATGAGTAGAGGAGCTCCCTGATCAGCCTCAGTAAGAAGCTGAGATCCCTTATAAGATCCTCCAAAACTAGCTATGAAAACAAATTCACCACTAAATCCAAGGACAACCACAAAGCATTCTATAGCTATGTCAAGAATCTAGATGGCAACACCCAGATCTGCTCTGAGTTACAGCACAAAGGCACAAAAATTACAGAATCAACTGATATTGCCAACATCCTGGCAGATCGGTTCAGTGCTATCTTTACCCCTCTCTCACCCCCTAAAGGGCCCATATCTATACAGGAAGAATGCAGAGTCCCTGTGATCACAACTACGTAGGTAAAAGCTGCACTCTCTAAAGCCAAAAACACAGCATCCATGGGACCAAACAACATCCCAGCTGCATTTTACATGAACTTCAGAACGAACTGGCTCCCCACTTAAGCACCATGTTCAATAATAGCCTCACATCAGGCTTTGTGCCCACTGAATGGCGCACAGCAATAGTTATCCCACTCCACAAAGGGGGAGCCACCACTGATCCCGGGACCTATTGACCTATTGGCCTGACGAGCCTAGTCTGCAAGGCCATGGAACGTATCATCATGGAACTCATAAACAAAGACATTGGTAACCTGCAAACTCTGGATCCCACCCAGTTTGGGTTTGTGAAAGGCAGATCATGCTTCCTGAACCTGATCGACTTCTTTGAGGCAGTCACAAAAGCCGTGTATGAGGGTAAGGTGGTTCACACAACCTATCTGGACCTCGCCAAGGCTTTCGACACCATCCCCCATTCTGGAATTATAGCTAAACTCACTAAACTAGGTATAAATCCCTACATCACAAAATGGATTGCCAACTGGCTCACTGACAGAACCCACACTGTAAAAGTTGCAGACTCCAGATCTGACCTCAAAGCAGTGACAAGTGGAGTACCACAGGGTTCCATCCTGGGACCCCTCCTGTTTGGTATCTACTTCTCTGAAGTACAGGCTAACACAGAAGGCCTCTGGCTAATGAAGTTCACAGATGACTGCAAACTAGGAGCCATAGTCAAGTCTCCAAATGATGTGGACATCCTACAGAAGGGCCTCACTGAGACAGATGCCTGGTGTCAGAGCCATGGCCTCAAGCACAATGTCAAAAAGTGCAGTGTCATCCCCTTTGGTAAAAACTCTGTACCCATGAACTACAACATAGGCAGCAATCTACTTAACACTGAATGAGTGATAAGAGACCTTGGGCCCCAGGTGGACAGTAGTCTCTCCTTTGATAGTCACATCGCCACAGTAGTCAGGAAGTCCTTCTACGTGGCGCACCTCATCATAAAAGGGTTCTCATCCAGGAAAATCCCCTTTGGTAAAAACTCTGTACCCATGAACTACAACATAGGCAGCAATCTACTTAACACTGAATGAGTGATAAGAGACCTTGGGCCCCAGGTGGACAGTAGTCTCTCCTTTGATAGTCACATCGCCACAGTAGTCAGGAAGTCCTTCTACGTGGCGCACCTCATCATAAAAGGGTTCTCATCCAGGAAAAAAGAGGTCATTGTTCCCCTCTACTCTTCACTCATTAGACCCATTATAGAGTACAACGCCCCTTTTGTACTGTACCTCCTAAGATCTCTGCAACAGCTGGAAAGGCCACAGAAGTACCTCACAAAGAGGATTACTGGCCTCAAACAAATGCCCTATACTGACCGCCTCAAAAAACTCCAGCTTTACTCCGTACCATATCGCGTACTCCGAGGTGATCTCTGCCTAACATATAAAGCTATGTCAAACCCAGAGCTGCTGGACATGCTACACCTAAAGAAATCCCAATCCCACCGAGCTACACACTCTAGGGACCTAAACCTTGTCACCACAATAAACAGGACATGCTGGAGGGATAGATTCCTGTCCCAGAGACTTCCTATACTCTAGAACAAGCTACTCATCTATGTCAAGCAAAGTTCTTCATTAGCACTCTTCAAGAAAAATCTCGATGAGTGGATGGGAAATAGGAAATACACCTCGGGGATCACTTCTGTGTCTCTGCTTGACAGTGGCACAGGAAAATAACTTTCTTGGGTGGTGTAAGCCATGGAACCTTGCTGGCTAGGCTTACGTAGGCCCTTGTGCCAATAGCCTAGTACCTACCTATGAACTTATGAACCTATAAGACTTCCCTGTTTCATCAGAATATTGTGCCCTTCCCTGGGAAAGCAGCTGCTGCCATTAGTAACACTGTTGATGTTCTTCGTGTTTCACTGTTGCAGTCATTACACTTGGGTTATCCTGCTGGCAGGCTACCCTCCGTCGGTCTGAATTCCAAAATCTAGGTCTAGCGTCGGTTGCTGTCGCCTCTTCCCTGACGTCAGTGCGCCAGGGGTATAAAAGATGCAGCCGACGCCATTTTCTTTAGTCTTTCTTGCCACGCGGTGCCCGAAGCAGAAGCAGTTCGCAAGTGCCGGTCAGCCGACTCCTGAGATTTTCGTGTTCGAATTTCAGATCCGAAGTCTTCATTAAAAGCTATGTACCCCGTTGGGGAAAACTTTTATCTTGCTCCAGACCGATGTCAGAAAAAGTTAATAATTGTATTTCTTGTGGGAAGCAAATATCTCATAAGGATTTTCATTCTTATTGTATTCCTTGCCTAGGCCCTGACCACGACGTTGCTTGTTGTCAGTTTTGTGCTAGATTTAACCAGCGCATTATAAAGCGCTGGTATGATTTTGCATTTCACTATTTTGGCAGAAGATTTAATTACACGATGCCGTCGGATAGCCAACCAACTACCACAATTCACAAGAAACGCAAAGAAAAGGACAGGCATCCGAGGTCTAAAACCGACGACGAGGCTTATTCTAAGCCAATCGCCCGGTTCGCCGGCTCTCAGTGAGGCGCTTTCGCAGCCCCTGACGCCTCCTACTTTAGACCTGCAGGCCGCCATAGACTCCCACGTGGAGTCGCCTAGGCCGCTGGAAGCTCAAGGTATTGGACCTTTGGAAACTATTCCCTCAGATGGGTCCGGAGCCACTGAGCAGGCATCGGCTTCTGAGGGTGTTTTCAGACCTACTCAATTGTACATTAAAGCGACTCCAGCTACAAAGGCAAAGACTAAAGCATCTTTAAAGACAAAGAAACAAATACAGCAGCCTCATAGTCAGGCCTTCATGCTCAAAAAAGAGATGCTCAAAATGGCCGAAGGCTTAATTACTTTGATCAGGGGTACCCATCCCCCTCCTGATAAGAGGCATAGGCAAGAGACAGAATATGAATCTTCAGATCAGGTTTCCATTTCTTCAGATTCCTCTTCTGATGAGGAATACTCTCTTCCTCCCTATGAGGATTCTGATGCTGAAGAATCTATCCCTTCAGCCTCTCCTCCTGAGGATTACTCTTTTGGGGAAACCTTGCATACCATGAGGGAACATTTCCACTGGGAGAGCCATCTTTATTCTGAATCTAAGAAAAGGCTCAGGGACTTCCTTTTACTCCCACAACACAGGCCCCTAGCTATTCTGCCTGTGTTAGACATGGTAAATTATGTATTTTCAGAGTCCAGTCTGACCCCTGACTCCTTACCTCCAGCTCCTGTTAAGCCACACAGGTATTACAGGGTACCTGACTCTCTTAAATTCCTTTTCAAAAGCCCTGCTGCTGACCCAGAAACTATTTCTCAGGGTCCCAAAGGAGTCAAGGCATCCACTGGAAAAAACCCTACCCCCTCCGACAGAGATTCTAGGACATTAGACAGATGGGGAAAGAAGATTTACACCTCTGCTACCTTGGCTATAAGGGCTTTAAATTGTCAGTTTCATATGCTCAAATATCAGCAATATATTATGTCACTGCTTAAACAGAAAATGTTGATAAATTCTGAAGGTGCAGAAAACAAAGAAATGCAGGATTTATTGCATGCAGCTGAGCAAGTTGGAAAGCATACTTTGCAATGTGGTTTTGATTCTTTGGAGGCCTCCTGCAGGGCCGCTGTCACGGGTTCTGTCATTAGGAGGCATGCTTGGTTAAAGGAACAGAATTTACCAGATCATGTTAAAGCAAAATTATTAGATGCTCCATTACAGCATGATACTTTGTTTGGTGTTAAAGCAGAAGAGGTGTTAAAGAAAATGGAGGACAAAGCTAAATCTATGCAAACAGTCAAGGATTTCTTACAGGTACAACCTCCAAGATTTAGCAGACACTGGCCTACAAAGAATTGGTCCTTTCAAGTGTCAGACAGACCACAAAGGGGCAGATACAGACGCCCAAGAGGCAGATCCCAGCCCCAAGGTTCATACAGGTCTAAACAATGGGGTGCTTCTACCTCCAAAAGTGGAGAAGACAAATCACAGCCTTACAGGAAACAGTCCCAATGACTCCCCCCCCCCCCTGCCTGCGCCAAGGACTTATCTTCTGGCAGCACCTTTAGGGGGAAAACTAGCACTTTTTTCTCAAAATTGGCACATAATAACCCAGGACAAATGGGTCTTCGACAGTGTCACAGGGCTACAAGTTTCACTTTCATACCCTGCCAAGGGCAAACTGGCCAGCCCTACCAAATAACCAATGGGCAGAGGCACAAAAACAAGTCTCATCCCTCATGGACATGAGGGCCATCCAACAAGTACCAGAACAAGAGCAGGGACAAGGATTTTATTCAAGACTGTTCTTGGTACCCAGAAAGGACAAAGCCTGGAGACCAATACTGGACCTATCTATTCTAAACACATATCTGGATATACCAAAATTCAAAATGTTGACCCTACAGCAGCTTCTGCCCATGCTGGGCAAGAAGGCTTGGCTTGTGACTTTAGACCTAAAAGAGGCATATACCTGCATGTCCCAATCAGACAAACATGCAGAAGATACCTCAGATTCAAAGCTTGCTCAATGCACTACCAATTCTCTGCACTGCCCTTTGGCTTATCTACTGCACCCAGGGTCTTCACAAAGTGCCTGGCACCAGTAATTGCATTCTGCAGACAAAGAGGAATACAAATATATCCTTACTTGGATGACTGCCTCATACGAGCAGCGAACTACAGCATCTGGCGTTTGTAAAAAGATTACTACCATGCCTAGGTTACACAGTCAACGAACAGAAATCAAAACTAGTACCCTCTCAAGAGATAATATTCCTGGGTGCAAGCTTAAATACAACTGCCCAGATGGCTTATCTCACGCCAGACAAACAAAGGCAACTGACTACCTATTTCAAATTGTTGGCAACAAACGCCCAGTTATCTGCAAGAAAAATTCTGCAGGCTTTGGGCTTCATGGCATCCTGCATTCTACTAATTACATATGCAAGACTGCATATGAAGAAACTTCAATGGTACCTAAAAAGTGTTTGGACTCAGCATTGCCACAGCCTGGAAACAATAATTACTCTCATTCCCTGCCTGCAACAGGAGTTTCGATGGTGGGCGAAGGCCTGTCACCAGAACAAGGGACAGCCATTCACCTTACCCCCAGCCAAGCAGACATTGACAACGGATGCATCAGATTATGCCTGGGGGGCACACATGGCAGGAAGATGTATTCAAGCCACATGATCCGCCAACCAAATGCATCTACATATCAATCAAAAAGAGATGCTAGCTGTTCAGAATGCCCTGACAGCCCTCAAGGACCTACTTCATCCGGGACAACTACCGATAAAGACAGAGAGTACCACGGTCATGTGGTATATAAACAAGCAGGGAGGCGCTCATTCTTACCCCCTCTGCAGACTAGCCATGACTTTGTGGGACACAGCATTGACTTACCAAGTACATCTGCAGGCACAATTCCTGCCAGGAAAGATAAATACTCTGGCAGACGAACTAAGCAGAAACCTCATGGATCCCCACGAGTGGAAATTGGATCCACAAGTCTTCAACATGATAACAATGCCCGGACATAGACCTATTTGCCTCTCCTCAAAACTCTAACTAAAGAGATTCTGCACAAGGACTTATCACAGACAAGCATGGAAAGTGTATGCCCTATCTTTCAGCTGGAAAAACTTAACAGTATATGCCTTTCCTCCACTGCCTCTCCTCCCCAAGGTACTCCTAAAGGTCAGACAGGAGAAGCCAAAGATGATATTGATTGCCCCAGACTGGCCCCGCCAGTACTGGTATCCAGTCCTAAGGAACTTGTCTCAATGCCCAGCCTGGACCTTACCTCAACTACCTCACCTACTGTCCTAACAAAACAATCAGATCTTGCACAGCCAACGCAAGACCTTAAATCTGGCAGCATGGTGGATAATGTAGTCATACAAAACACACATCTCACTAAAGCGGTGATGGATATCATTTTGGAGGCTAGGAGGCCTAGTACTAGAAAATCTTATGCTGGAAAATGGAAGAGATTCTGTGCCTGGAACCAGGCACAAGGAATTGACACAGCAGTACCAAATATTCCTCAGATTTTGCAATACCTAACTGAGATGCTGGACAAAGGCCTATCCTTTTCATCAATTAAAATTCATGCATCTGCCATTTCGGGTCATTACAGTACAGAGCCACCAATCTTTTCTCATCCTTTGTTAAGGCAATACCTCAGAGGAGCCAAAAACTTAAGACCTCCAAGGAGATCACCAATACCTGCATGGGACCTCAATTATGTTTTGGAAAAACTCACTCTGCCCCCTTTTGAGCCATCCGCTACAGCTGATATAAAGTTTTTATTTTGGAAAACAGCTCTGCTCCTAGCAATAACCTCTGCAAGATGAGTCTCAGAGCTACAGGCACTCATGGCTGTAGAACCTTTTATCATTTTTTTATCCAGACAGGGTTTCTCTGAGGACAAACCCGACATTTATGCCTAATGTAGTGTCCAGTGTGGCCCTTAACCAAACTATTCGTCTGCCTACTTTTTATCCAAACCCACAGAATAAGGGTGAGAGAATTCTGCATTCTTTGGACATACACAGACAGCTACACTTCTACTTGAACAGAACCAAAGCTTTCAGAAAGACTGAGCAACTACTAGTGGCATATGCTGCAGGATCACAAGGAAAGGTTATCTCAAAGCAGACTATTTCAAAGTGGATAGGCCACTGCATTCATTTCTGCTATTCACAACATGGCAAGCCAGTACCTAAGGGCATTAGGCCACATTCAACCAGAGCAGCAGCCATTTCAGCAGCCTTCCTCAGGGGAGTACCAACCAAAGATATTTTAGAGGCTGCTACCTGGAGTTCAGTGCACACCTTTACAAAGCACCATCATTTACCACTCTACTTTAAATCCAGGGCAGGCTTTGCCACTGCAGTTCTGCAGGGCCTCATAGCTGCTCCTAATGCTATTTAGCTCCAGCCTCCCAACCATAGCATTGGGATTCAACTCAAGTGTAATGACTGCAACAGTGAAACATGAAGAACATAGTACAGTTGTGTACACTTACCATAAATGTAGATGTTTGAGTGTATTCACTGTTGCAGTCCAAGTTACCCACCCACCATCCCCCATCTCTTTTTGCTGGAACTTAGCTGCACTTCTCTAATCTATACAACCTATGTGGTGTGTTTGCCTGTAGATGAAGGTATAATATATTTTGGTGCATGCATGTTTGATTGGCATATTTTTAGCCTTCCTTTTTGGGGGCACCTGACATCTGGGGCAAGAAAAACTGAAGAAAATGGTGTTGGCTGCATCTTTTATACCCCTGGTGCACTGATGTCAGGGAAGAGGCAACAGCAACCGACGCCAGACCTAGACTTTGGAATTCAGGCCGACTGAGGGTAGCCTGCCAGCAGGATAACCCAAGTGTAATGGCTGCAACAGTGAATACACTCGAACATCTACATTTATGGTAAGTGTACACAACTGTACTTTCCTATTTTTCCTGTCAAAAAGAAACAGAAAACTAAACATGTATCTGGTCCTCAAATGTCCTTAGACAGAAGTAGTTTACTAGTTGTGGCTCAGGGTTTAATTCAGGATGTTGATCCTTCTTATACTGTGGTTTCTGATAAAAGAGAGTCTTCTTTTCATGAACTGATACACGATTGTGAATCTGAACAAGCAGATGAGAAAACCCTACAGCTGTCCCTTCATCAGTTTTCTGATTCAGACTCAGTGGAGAGCTCAGTTTCTGATTCTCCGTGTGTGTGTGTGTGTGGGGGGGGGGGGGGGATTCCTTTCTTCGAGACTATTCCCAGAATGTGGCTGTGTATTCAGTGGGAGGACACTGAGGATGCTCTTCGTGTTTCACTGTTGCAGTCACCACCTGTGGGTTATCCCTGCTATGGTAGGCCTCGGCCAACCCGAATACCAGAGTCAGTGTTTTTCTGCATTGGCTGCTGTCTCTTGCTGCCTGACGTCAGGTCGTCAGTGCTATAAAGGAAGGCAGCTGATGCCATTACATCAGTCTTTCTTGCCGTGGAGCCCGTAGCAGAAGCAGTTCATAAGTCTGCCGGTCGGTCGCTACCAGAGTTTGAATTACAGCTCAAAATGTCTAAAGCTAAGTACCCCGTTGGGGATTCTTTTTTCTTGTACTAACCGATGTCTGAAAAAGTTAACAATTGTCTCGCCAGTGTAAAGCAAATACCACACTGAGACTTCCATTCATATTGAGTCACTTGTTTAAGCCCAGACGATGATGTCCCCCATTGCTGGTTCTGTGCTCTCTTTAACGTGGGAACCATTCGTCATAGAGCTCTTACTGTAGCCAGGTATTTTCGCTTCCATCTTCGCATTCTGAAATGGCATCCATTAGCCAACAATCCATAGACATTCCGAAAAAAATGTTAAGGATAAAGATAGAGACAGAACACACAAGGCTAAGCCTTCTGATGACTCTACCACTAAGCAGGTCGTCAGTTATCCGGAATTCAGTGAGGCACCTTCGCAGCCCCTGATGCCCGATTCAATACCTTCACAGGCCTCTACTGAGACCCTTTCAGAGTCCGGTATGCTGCAAAAATCTTCTTCGTCTTCTGAACCTTTGGTTGTCTCTGCCTTGGTTGGGTCAGGAGCCGCGACGCAGGCACCGGCTTCTGAGGAGGTTGTTCGCACTACCGAATTGAGACAGCAAACGACGTCTTTTCCTCCGACTACCCTTTCTGTCAAACTGATGGATAATCTTAGACCTAGAGGCAAGGCCACTCCTAGGAAAACTACCTCTAGCCACTATTTTACTCCTGCTCCACCACCCCAAGCTCAAATGCTTAAAATAGCAGAGGATCTTATCACCCTTATCAGGGGTAGTCAGGCCACACCTTCTAAAAGGAAAAGAGGCCTTTCTCCTGAAATACTGACGGAACAGGATTCTGAGAAGTCTGATTATTCAGATTTTGAAGAGGAACAACAACCTCTGACTGCTTGTGAGGATTCAGATGCAAAGGAATCCATTCCTTCTGCCTCCACACCAGACGATCTTTCCTTTGGAGAAACCCTTCACACCTTCAAGGAACATTTCCACTGGTAATTCCAGGACTTCCCTCAGTCTAAGAAAAGACTAAGATAGATTCTAGACCTGCCCTAGCACAGACCTTTGGCCATCCCTCCAATTTTAGAGGTGGTTGATGTCTTCCATGAATCCTGCTCAACTCCTGACGCCCTCCAACCTGCTCCCAGAAAACCTGACAGCTATTACAGAGTACCGGATTCTCACAAATACCTGTACAGAAATCCTGCTGCAGACCTGGAGGTCACTACACAGGGACCAAAAGGAGCTAAGGCTAGTTCTGCAAAGAATCCTATTCCTTCTGACAAGGACTCCAGAGCTCTGGACAGATGGGGTAAAAAAGTATGCACCTCTGCAACCTTAGCTATCAGAGCACTCAACTGTCAGTTCCACATGTTAAAATATCAACAACACACTTTGAAACTATTAAAACAAAAGATTTCAACCTTTCCTGACTCTGCCAATTCAAAAGAGTTAAATTTACTGCACTCTACTTGTCAAGTGGCTAAACACTCATTACACTGTGGATATGATGCCCTAGAAGCCTCAAGCAGAGCAGCAGTGTCAGGATCTATCATTAGGAGACATGCATGGTTGAAGGAACAATGTCTCCCTGATCATGTCAAATGTAAATTACTTGATGCACCCTTGGATAAGGACCGCTTGTTTGGAGTAAAAGCAGAAGAGGTGCTTAAAAAGATGGAAGACGAAGCAAAATCTCTGGAAACAGTAAAAGATTTCCTTCAGGTACAACTTCCTAGGTTCAGCAGGAATTTTCCCTCAAAACACTGGTCCTTTCCTGCGCCTAACAGACAGGGGCAAGGTAAGCCTCGCAGGGACAGACCACCCAGCCTCCTATCCCAGGGACAGCAGAGAACCAAACAGTGGACCACTTCCACTCCAAAGGCAGGGAGTTTTAAGCCATCCCTCTGTGGCAAAAACTCAGTGGCCCCCACCCCCACCCCCACCCTCTTTTCACTCAGCAAAAACTAGGAGGAAGGCTCTCCCTCTGCAAAGAAAATTAGCTTTCTGTAACAAAGGACCAATGGGTCTTAAAGATCATTTTTCAGGGATACAAATTCAAGAGGGTACCCAGCCTTACCTCCAAATAAGTGGACAGAGGCATTGAAACAAGTCCAAACTCTCATATCCCAAGGGGCAGTAGAATCTGTCCCCTCAGATCAAACAGGCAAAGGCTTTCATTCCAGACAATTCCTTGTTCCCAGAAAAGAGGGCACTTAGCGCCCTATCCTGGATCTATCCATTCTGAACACCTTCCGGATGGTCCCCAAATTCAAAATGCTAACTTTGCAGCAGCTGCTGCCTATGCTAACAAAAAATGCCTGGTTAGTTACCCTAGATCTAAAAGATGCCTACCTCCACATCCCCATAAGGGAATCCTGCAGGAAATTCCTTCGCTTCAGAGCAGGCTCATAACACTTTAAGTTCTCTGAGCTACCCTTTGGCTTACCTACTGCTCTCGGGGTATTCACCAAATGCTTAGCCCCAGCCATAGCCTTTTGCAGACAGAAAAATATACAAATTTACCCTTATATGGATGACTGCCTCATTCAGGCAGATTGCAAAGAAAAGCTCCTCAAGGACCTCCTCTTTGTCAAAACTCACCTAACCTCCTTAGGGTACACCATCAACGTGTAGAAATCAAGGCAAACACCCTCCAGGAAGATCATTTTCTTTTGAGCACTGCTGGATACAGCATCCCAAATGGTCTTCCTATCCCCAGAAAAGCAGAGCTTCCTGCCTCTCTATCTTACCCAGCTGGCTTCCAGAAGTCAGCTCACTGTGAGGAAGTTCCTGCAAGCCTTGGGGTACATGGCATCTTGCATCCTTCTGATTCCTCTGACCAGGCTTCACATGAGAAAACTTCAGTGGTACCTAAAGAACCTTTGGTGTTAGCACTCTCAACCTCTAGAGATCTGTCTCCCTCTGCTCCCCTGTATAAGGCCCGAGTTTCTCTGGTGGGCAGAGGCCTGTGCCCAGAACAAGGGGCTTTCCTTCACCCTCCGCCCAACCGGGCAGCCCATTACCACCAACGCCTCAGACATAGCTTGGGGCGCTCACCTAGAAGGCAGGTGCACCCAAGGTCTTTGGGATGCCCAGCACCTTCCCTTACACATCAACCAGAAGGAAATGATGGCAGTGCAAAAGGCTCTGACATCCTTCAAACCCCACCTCAAGCCAGGGGTTCTCCTTATCAAACCAGACAACACCACAGTAATGTAGTCCATCAACAAACAGGGAGGGACCCAATCTTACCCTCTGTGCAGGCTAGCCATGAACGTCTGGCTGACAGCCTCTTCCATGGGACTACACCTGATAGCCCATTACCTACCAGGGAGCAACAACGCCCTGGCAGACCACTTAAGCAGAAACCTACTGGACCCCCATGAATGGCAGCTCCACAGAAAAATCATTTTTACAAATCACTCAAGCGTGGGGGATTCCAGAGGTGGATCTCTTTGCTTCGCATCTCAACCATCAGCTGAAAAAATGCTGTACCAGGGAGTCTCACCACCTAGCATGGAAGGCGGATGCCTTGACCTTCCCCTGAAACACCTTCTTTGTTTACATATTCCCTCCTCTGCCTCTTATTCCCAAAGTACTGATCAAAGTAAGGGAGGGGAGAACAAAGGCCATCCTCATTGCTCCAGATTGGAACAGACAACATTGGTACCCCTTACTGCGTAGCCTGACCTTACAGCCTTACAGGCAGCTTCCCCCTGATCTCAGATCTCTTAACTCAGGTGGGGGGGATGCTGCACCCAGATTTGCAGACTCTCAAACTATCAGCATGGCTAATACTCTAAAGCCAAACAAGGGGTCCCTGTTAAGCAAACAGGTCTTAGACATTATCACAGAGGCCAGAAAGCCCAGCACCAGAAAATCCTATACAGGAAAATGGAAAAGATTCTGCTCCTGGAGCCAGTCCAGATCATAACCTTCCATCCCTCTTATCCTGGACTACCTAACGGAGCTAATTAATAGTGGCCTCTCCTCCTCTGTTAAAATCCACGCCTCAGCCATTTCAGCTCATTTTGATACAGAACAGCCCCTGTTCTCCAATTCTTTGATTAAACAATTCCTCAGAGGGGCTTCTAATATCAGACCTTCCAGAAGGCCACCCACTTCAGCCTGGGACCTGAATTATGTTTTGGAAAAACTAACTTTACCACCCTTCAAACCAGCTGCTTCAGCAGAACTAAGATACCTCTCTTGGAAGACTGCTTTTCTCCTAGCTATCACTTCAGCCAGAAGGGTTTCAGAACTTCAGGCACTGATGGCCATTGAGCCCTTCATCATCTTCCATGCAGACAGGGTGTCCCTGAGAACTAATCTCTCCTTTATGCCCAAGGTGGTATCTACTGTAACTCTCAACCAGGCCATACATTTACCCACCTTCTTTCCTAACCCTCAAAACAAGGTAGAAAGAATTCTGCACTCACTAGACATGCACAGACAGCTCGAATACTATCTGGACCATACTAAACCCTTCAGGAAAACAGACCAACTACTTGTCAGCTTTACCCCAGGGGCAGAGGGGAAACCCATTTCCAAACAAACCATTTCCAAATGGATATCACACTGTATCCACTTCTGCTACAGATTGCATGGGGAACCCCCCCACAAGTCTATTCAAACCCATTCCACTAGGGCAGCCTCCACTTCCACAGCGTTCCTCAGAGGAGTTCCCACCAGGGACATCCTGGAAGCTGCCACCTGGACTTCTGTCCTTATCTTTACCAAACATTACCACCTATCTCTATTTTCTAAGGCTAAGGCAGGGTTTGCCTCTGCAGTTCTGCAGGGCATGCTGACCCATTCCTAGGTCACTTACTAATCCAACCACCCCTCTCCTCAGCTTTGGGAATCCTCCCACAAGTGATGACTGGAACAGGGAAGCACGAAGAACATAGTACAGTTGTGTACACTTACCATAAATGTAGATGTTCGAGTGTATTCACTGTTGCAGTCCTGGTTTCCCACCCTCCTTCCCCCTTGTATCTTCTTTCTTTAGGGAGACATAAGTTTCTAACAGTGGCTTTTAGCCACGAGGACCACTTTAACATATTTACTTGGGCCTCTGACTGGTTAGGGCAAGAAAAACTGATGTAATGGCATCGGCTGCCTTCCTTTTTAGCACTGACGACCTGACGTCAGGCAGCAAGTGACAGCAGCCGATGCAGAAAAACACTGACTCTGGTATTCGGGCTGGCTGAGGGCTACCACAGCAGGGATAACCCACAGGTGATGACTGCAACAGTGAATACACTCGAACATCTATATTTATGGTAAGTGTACACAACTGTACTTTTCTCAGTCCCTCTTCTGTGAGCTGTAACAGAAGGAATTTCCAGAACCTTCACCCATTCCTCCAGTTTTGTCAGCTCTGGAAGATGTGTATTTCACTGCCTGTAGTTTTCCTGATAGTCAGCCTGCTGCCCCTCAAAAGACAGATGTAATGTATAAAGTTCCTCAATCTTTTAAGTTTATATACACTCTTCCCAAACCTGATTCAGCAGCTGTAGCTTTATTTAAACCTGCTGTTAAACATTTAGTTAGGATAGGAAGATTATTGGTAAGTATGGGGAAAAAAAGTTTATGCTTCTGTAACGTTGGTTTTCAGAATTTTGAATTGACAAGCTCATATGTTAAAGTTTCTTCTGACTAATTGTGAAAGTATGAGGACTGTTTTGTTTGAAGTTTCTTCTTATGAAAAATCTGCTGTAAATGAAATTCTTCCATTTTATAAGTTACAAGCCAGTGTTTACAGTGTGTATATGATGTGTATATGACTCAATTGATACTTGTACAGCATTGGCCACTAGTACTGTTTTGAGGAGGTTTGCCTGGCTACATTTTCAGAACCTCCCAGATGATGTGTAAATGAGATTTTAAATTCTATTTGGATAGTGATTTTGCTTTTGGTTCCTCTGCTTAATTTATCAGAAAGTTTGATTAAAGGGGTATGTTGATACAGGGAATCGCTTTTAAGATTGTTTAGCCCTAATTTTCCAAAATTTCTTAGGGATTCCCTAACTCCTCATCCAGTTTTGGCAAAAAACAAAATAAACAGTCTGAACAAAATGCAGGTAAATATACGTTTATGAGGAAATGCCAGGGAGGTTCCAAAAAGTATTCAGGAACCCTCACCCCCAAAAACCAAGAACAGTCCAGCAGGTCATAATGACTGTTTAAGGGACATTGGCCCCCTGCAGCCCCTTTTCCCTTCCAGAAAGTCTGAATCTCTACTTCTGTCTTTGGCAACAGATAGTTTCAGACTGATGGGTTCTGAAGATCATTCATCAGGGTTACAAATGGCATTTAAAGTAAATCCCTCCTTGCCAGGGGTAACTCCTCATTCACCAGACCAGTCTCGTTTATTTCACCTTGTCCTACAACACATTTTATGCCAGGGTGTGATAGAACCAATTCCTATTTCCCAGATTTTAGTCATGAATAATTTTAGTGCCAGAGAAAGAAAATGCTGTGAGGCCAGTTCTGGATATTTCCTAAACCGGTTTGGGATAGTACCCACATTGAAAATGCTGTCATTTCAAATTCTGTTTCTTCTTCCTCATTTAAGTTTCATTGGAACACTAGATTTAAAAGATTATCATCCAGACTTCAATTTTTTCTTAAGGCTTTTATGTGTCTGGATCACATTATCAGCTCTCTGTATTATCCTTTGGATTATCCACTGCACCAAGAGTGTTCACAAAAGTGTCTACCTCCAGTTATAGCTCATTGCAGGCTACAGGTTATCCACATTTTTTCACATTTATATGACTTTCATTTCTTTGCAGAGTCTTTTTGAAAGTGTTGGGAATGTCTTTCCCTGGTGAGTGACCTCTTACACAAGCTAGAATTCCAAGAGAACATTCAAAAGTCTTTCCTGACTCTTTCACACAGGATTGTGTTCCTGGGGTGTCAGCTAGACACCTCTGCTCAAATAGTTTTTCCACAGGAAAAAATAGTTCTATATCTAGATCTAGTTGTAAGGTTTACCACTCACATTTCAGTCACTGTGAAGGAATACCTTAGGATTTTGGGTCTTCTGGCTTCTATGATTCTCATGATACCCCTGGCAAGATTCTTCATGAGAAAGATAGAGTAGTATATGAAGTCTCTTTGGTTCAAGCACCATCACCCTTTGTCTTTTTTAAATGTTAGTGTTAGGTTTTGTCAGAAGAACACTTGGTGGAGATGTCAGATATTCTTAAATCCAGGTTTCCCCTTCTCCTTCCCTATTCTAAAGCAGTTTTCACCATAGATGCCACAGACTTTGCTTGGGGAGCAGTTTTAGGAGGGGTAAAAGTGCAGGGTGTGTGGGATACCAAAGACAAACATAAGCACATAAATATCAGAGATGCTTGCCCTGATCAAGGCACTTGTCACTTTCTGAATCATTTTCAGTCCCAGGACCTCTTTAAGTTGTTGCAGACAGTACCACAGTCATGTGGCACTTCAGGCAGGGGAAAACCATGTCATATCCCCGGGTCTATATTGAATCAGCGAACACTTAAAAAAGCGAATGCTGATTCATCGACCCTATTTCAGCGAACGCTGAAAATCCCAAACACCCGGAACAGCAAATTTTTTCTCAGGGGAAAAAAATTGCTGGGCCTGTTTCGGGAGTTTGCCATTTCCTCCTCTGTGGTACAATCTTCGCCCCCCACATTAAATACCGTTTTAAGTTTTTTTTTTTTTTTTTTTTTTTTTTTTTTTTTTTTTTTTTTTGTGGAGTAGTGATTTTTTTTCTCTGGGAATAAAACTCGCTGTTCCGAGTGTTCGGCATTTTCAGCATTCGCTGAACTAGGGTCGATGAATAAGCGTTCACTTGTTTAATATAGACCTATATCCCCCTCTGTCGACAAGCCATGTTAGCTTTGGGTATAGCTTCACAGCACAGTCTCACTCTGTAGGCATCCTACATTCTGTAAGAGCAAAACTGTATGGCAGACAGGCTGCACATGGCTAGGGAATACCCTCTCAAATGGAAGCTAGACTCAGTCTTCCAAGATTTGACCCATATGTGGGGAGTTCCTCAGGTACACATCTTTGCCTCCTCTTTGAACAATCAACTGACAAGATTCTGTTCTAGGACTTTATGCAAGAAGGTCTGGAAGGCAGATGACTTTTCTTTTCCTTGGATAGGAATGTTCCTCCATACTTTTCCACCCTTTCCACTAATATCCAGAGTACTTCTGCAAATTCAGAAGGAATCCCCAAAGATTATTGTGGATGTTCTTCGTGTTTCACTGTTGCAGTATTCACATTTGGGTTATCTGCTTACAGTAGCCCTCAATCGGCCTGATTAACAAAGTCTTAGGTCCTACGTTGGTTGCTGTCTCCTCTTCTAAGACGTCAGGGGTATACAACATACAGCTGACGTCATTACATCAGCGTTTCTTGCCGTGCGGTGCCCGAAGCAGAAGCAGTTCGCAAGTGCCGGTCAGCCGACTCCTGAAATTTTCGTTTTCGTGTTTCAGAACCAAAGTCTTCAACTAAAAGCTAAGTACCCCGTTGGGGAAACTTTTTCTTGCTCTAAACCGATGTCAGGAAAAGTAAATACTTGCATTTCTTGTGGAAAGCAAATACCTCATAAAGATTTTCATTCATACTGTATTTCTTGCCTAGGCCCTGACCTCAACGTACCTCACTGTCAGTTTTGTGCCTTATTTAAACCATGAACTATCCGTCATCAGTATATTTTCGCTTCTAATTATTTTGGTGCTCAGTTTAATTATCCCGATATGTCTTCAGTAAGCCATCCGATTACTGACATTCTGAAAAAACGCAAAGATAAAGACAGAGACAGGCCGCTGAGGTGGCAGTACTCAGTGAGACACTTTTACAGCCCCTGATACCCGCTACTTCAGATTCGCAGGCCTCTACTGAGACCCATTCGGAGTCCGGTATGGCGCGAGATGTTTCAACTGTGGAACCTGCGGATGTCTCTACCTTGGATGGGTCCGGGGCCGCTGTGCAGGCACCGGCTTCTGAGGGTGTATTCAGGCCTACTGACTTGCATATTAAACTGATGCCATCTTCTTCTTCAAGGCCTAAAACTCTAACCATGCCTAGAAAACTGACGGCCAGACCGCATGGTCATGCCTCCATGCCTAAAAAACAAATGATAAGAATGACTGAAAACCTTATTACTTTAATCAGGGGAAGCCAACCTTCCCCCTGTAAGAGACCTAGGACTGAGTTTGCTTATGATACTTCTGACCGGGATTCGGAAAATTCTGTTTCCTCTGATGACCAGGATTTACCCTTATCCACCTATGAGGATTCTGAAGCTGAGGACTCTAGTCGCTCTGCTTCTCCCCCAGAGGATTTCTCTTTTGGTGAAACCTTGCATACTCTCAGGGAGCATTTTCGTTGGGAAGGTCAGGATTTCTCTGATTCTAAAAGGAGGCTTAGGGATTTCTTACTCCTGCCCCAGCACAGGCCTTTAGCTATACCTCCTGTACTGGACATTGTTGATGATGCCTTTTCGGAATCTAGCATGGCCCCTGACTCTTTACCTCCTGCTCCCTGAAAACGTGATAGATATTACAAGGTTCCTAACTCACAAGTTCCTTTTCAAAAATCCTTCTACTGCCAAAATCCTACCCCCTCAGATAGAGACTCCAGGGCGCTGTATAGATGGGATTATTAGTTATACACTTCTGCAACTTTAGCCATTAGGGCCCTGAATTGCTAGTGTTATATGTTAAAGTATCAGCAGCATATTAGTGGATTGCTTAAACAAAAAATGATGTTGATTCCTGATTGTGCTGAAAATAAGGATTTACGGGATTTTAATGCATTCTGCTGAACAAGCTGGTAAACATACATTGCAATGTGGTTTTGATTCACTAGAGGCATCTTGCAGGGCTGCTGTAACTGGGTCTGTACACTTAGAAGGCATGCTTGGCTTAAGGAGTAATCCTTGCCGGATTATGTTAAAGCGAAATTACTGGATGCTTCCTTACATCAGGACCGCCTGTTTGGCAACAAGGCAGAACAATTTCTTAAAAAGATGGAGGAAAAAGCTAAATCTATGCAAACCGTTAAAAGTTTTTTACAAGTACAACCTCCGAGAATTAGTAGGCATTGGACTTCTAAGAATTGGTCTTTTCCTGCCTCTTCCAGACCTTCTTAGTCCAAGCCCAGATCCAGCAGAGCATCCAGGCTTCAGTCCCAGGGTACGCACAGGACTAAGCAGTGGGGGGCCTCCACTTCCAAACCTGAGAGTAATAAAACTCCCCCCTATGGTAAACTGTCTCAATGATTTATTTTTTAAAACTTCCAAGCACTTCTCAACTGACTGCCCCTTTGGGGGGGAGTTTGCAATTCATGCAAAGAACTGGGGATTCATTACCCAGGACAAATGGGTTTTAAATGTGACCCAAGGATACAGATTTCACTTCCACATGTTACCAACTCCAAGCGGTTGGCCAGATCTACCTCCAAATCAGTGGGCAGAGGCCCAAAAGCAAGTATTCTCTCTCTTAAGCATAGGGGCTATTCAACTGGTACCAGAAGACGAACAAGATTTCTACTCAAGACTTTTCCTGGTACCCAGAAAAGACAATTCATGGTATCCTATCCTGGACCTGTCTACTCTAAACACCTTTTTGGTGATTCCAAAATTCAAGATGCTGACTCTTCACCAATTGCTTCCTATGCTAGGCAAAGATGCCTGGTTGGCAACACTAGATTTAAAGGAAGCATACCTGCACATCCCAATCAGAGAATCTTGCAGAAGATACCTACGCTTCAAAGCAGGCTACACACACTATCAGTTCTCTGCACTGCCCTTTGGCTTATCTACTGTGCCCAGGGTATTCACAAAGTGCCTAGCTCCAGTCATTGCATCCAGTCATTGCATTTTTCAGGCAAAGAAATATTCATATATATATATACCCTTACCTGGATGATTGTCTAATTCAGGCAGAAAATCAGGCAGAAAACCAGGACATACTTTTGAATTATTTGCTTTTGTACGAAGGGTGCTAACATGTCTGGGGTACACCATAAACAAAAAGAAATCACACCTGGTACCCTATCAACAAATTATATTCCTGGGAGCAAGCTTGAATGCAACTTCCCAGATGGCTTTCCTCACGCCAGAGAAACAAATTCACTTGACAACCTACTTCAAACAAGTGGCCACAAAAACCCTGCTATCTTCAAGGCAAATACTATAAGCCTTGGGGTTCATGGGCTCCTGCATTTTTCTAATTCCATATGCAAGACTGCATATGAGGAAACTACAGTGGCATCTAAAAAGCCTATGGTGTCAACATTCTCAGGATGTAGAAGCAATGATTCTTATCATACCTTGCCTACACCTAGAGTTTCCTTAGTGGGCAGAGGCCTGCCACCAAAACAAGGGACTACCATTCACATTACCCCCCGGCTGCCCAAATCCTAACAACAGATGCATCAGACTATGCATGGTGGGCAAACCTGGCAGGGAAGTGTATTCAGGGCAAATGGAACCCAAGTCAAATGCACCTGCACATCAATCTAAAAGAAATGTTAGCTATACAGAATGCTCTGACAGCCTTCAAGGACCACATTCTTCATGGACAATTAATGGTAAAGACGTACAACACCACTGTTATGTAGTACATAAACAAGCAGGGGGGGGTACACATTCTTACTCCCTCTGCAGACTAGCCATGGCATGGCATACAAGCTCAATTCCTGCCAGGAAAACTAAATGCACTGGCAGATGGACTAAGCAGAAACCTCATGGACCCACACGAGTGGAAACTGGAACCATGGGTTTTCAACATGTTGACAAGCAAATGGGGGAGCCCAGATATACACCTGTTTGCCTCCCCCCAGAACTATCAATTGGAAACATTTTGCACAAGGACTTCCTACAGACAAGCTTGGAAACTGGATGCTCTGTCCTTCAGCTGGAAAAAACAGTTTATGCCTTTCCTCTTCTGCCTCTACTCTCCAAAGTACTACTAAAGATCAAACAAGACAAACCAAGGATGATTTTGATTGCACCAGACTGGCCACACCAACACTGGTACCCCCTCCTGCGCAGTGTGTCACTGTTGGCCCCATGGCACCTGCCTCAGACTCCTACCCTGCTGTCTCATCAGGAGAACCAGATTCTTCACCCTCAACCTCAAACACTGAACCTAGCAGCCTGGCTAATTATCTAATCTCTCCTTTACCATCCCTCAGTAAACCAGTGATGAATATCATTTTAGAGGCAAGGAGGCCTAGTACTAGAAAATCATATGCTGAAAAATGGAAAAGGTTCTGTGCCTGGAACCATTCTCAAGGGATGAGCACAGCAGTGCCCAATTTACCTCAGTTTTTACAATACTTAACTGAGATGCTTCACAAAGGCCTGTCTTTTTCCTCTATAAAGATTCACGCCTCAGCCATTTCAGCTCATTATAACACAGAACCTCCCCTCTTCTCTCATCCACTGCTCAAGCAGTTCCTCAGAGGGGCCAAAAAATTTAAGACCACCCAGGAGAGCTCCAACTCCAGCCTGGGACCTTAATTTTGTATTGGTGAAACTCACCCTTCCTCTTTTCGAGCCAGCTGCTACTGCAGATTTAAAATTCCTTTCTTGGAAAACAGCTTTCCTTTTAGCAATCACTTCAGCAAAAAGGGTATCTGAATTACAGGCCATTATGGCAGTGGAGTCTTTCATCATTTTTCATGCAGACAGGGTGTCCCTCGGCACCAATCCCTCTTTCATGCCCAAGGTGGTATTCAATGTGGCCCTTAATCAGTCCATTCATTTGCCAACCTTCTTTCCTAATCCACAGAACAAAGAGGAATGGATACTACACTTCTTAGATGTGCACAGACAACTTGGATTCTACTTGGACAGGACTAAACCTCAAAGGAAATTTGAACAACTGCTGGTGACATTTGCTGCAGGGACAGAGGGGAAGGCTATTTCAAAGCAAACCATCTCCAAATGGATAGGCCATTGCATTCATTTCTGCTATAAGCACCATGGAAAACCTATCCCACAGGGGATCAGACCCCATTCAACCAGGGCTGCATCTACCTCTACAGCCTTTCTCAGAGACGTACCTACCAGGGACATCCTAGAAGCTGCTACCTGGAGTTATGTACATACTTTCACCAAGCATTACCATTTGCCAATTTTCTCTAAATCCAGAGCTGGCTTTGCCACTGCAGTCTTTCAGGGCCTTATAGCTGGTCCTAATGCTATCTAAATTCCTCCTCCCATCCTTAGCTTTGGGAATCTACCCAAATGTGATGACTGCAACAGTGAAACACGAAGAACATAGTACAGTTACTGAAAAAATGAACCACTCCAGCTGAAGAGTCTTCAGTTAAAATGCTGAATAAAATGGTAGTAAGACAAACTTCAGACTCAACACAACAAGTAATAAAACTGTTCAAGACTTTATTTAACGGTAAGCGCTTTCGCGTATCTCCTGATACGCTTCCTCAGACACTTACCATAAATGTAGCTGTTCGAGTGTATTCACTGTTGCAGTCCTGGTTACCCTCCCTCCAGCCCCCTGACTTCTTTTGGCTATACCGCTTCTCTCCTTTACAATGCTTAAAAGCTTTTTGGTGTATTTGCTTTTTTTGTTGGAGGTATAACCTTGTATATTTATAGATTTAATTGCTTCCCATTAGGGGGACACCTGACATCTGGGGCAAGAAAAACTGATGTAATGATGTTGGCTGCTTGTTTTATACCCCTGATGACCTGACGCCATGGAAGAGGAGACAGCAACTGACGTAGGACCCAAGACTTTGTTAATCAGGCCGACTAAGGGCTACTGCAAGCAGATAACCCAAATGTGATGACTGCAACAGTGAATACACTCGAACATCTACATTTATGGTAAGTGTACACAACTGTACTTTCTCCCTTCTTTTGGAAATGGCCAGAGGCATTTATCCAAGGCTTCCTCACAGACTTGATCTACTCACATTAGAACAGGTGTGTTTGATACACCCTAACATTAATAGACTTAAATTGACTATCTGGATGAAAGAGTCTTTATTCAACGATTCAGAGAAGCTTTATTTTCATTTAGGACCACATGAGTGCAACCTAAACGAAATTACAAATGTCAGCTCATGAGAGAAATGCAGTGCAAATAACATAGATACAGCAGTATCAGAGACCAACATAAAAAAGAAAATAACAACACGTTTGTGCAAGAGGTAGTTCACATTACATAAACACACTCAATACCCATTATCCAATGATAAAAAATAAATACCCACCACCAAACCCCTTCATTGTTAAGATAGAGAAATAGAGAATAGTGAATAGCAGCTGTTTAGTTACTATATTGCACTTGTTAACCTTAGACGTGACTCAGTATAGCTATCATGTTGCATAATAGTAATACTGGTGGTAACTGCTCAGAGCAGCAGGATTAAATGAAAAAAAAAAGAGGCTTCAGTATATCGGGTATTCTGGTCGGTGTTCGAGTTAATAAGTCTCACAGCTGTTGGATACAAATGGTTCTTGAATATGGTAAACCTACAGTGGAAGCTGCAGTACCTCCTTCAAGACAGAAGTTGTGAGAACCAGTTGTGGGGCAGATGGGTCGAATCAGCTAGTATTTTATATGTTCTCTTTCTTGCTCTTGTAAAAAAAAGCTCCTGAATAGAAGGGAGGTTTGTGCCCAAGATTTTCTCAACCACCCTTACCACCCTCTGTAATTTCTTCTAAGCAACTGTGCAGTTGCTGAACCATTCTATGAAGTTGCTAGTAAGGATACTCTCAGTGGCTCCCCTGTAAAAAGTGGTAAGAGCAGACAGTAGTAGCCGGTCCTTTTTGAGCTTTCTCAAGAGGTGAAGCCTCTATTGAGCCTTCTTGACTATATGGTTGGTATTAAAAGTCCAGAAGAGGTCATCAGAGATGTGAAGGCCCAGGAACTTGGTTGTTTTGACTTTCTTGACTACCTCCCCTTTGATAGTGAGTGGTTGGTGAACTGCTGCCTTTCTCCTGAAGTCCATAATCATTTCTTTGGTCTTACTAATATTCAAGTCCAGATTGTTGCTATCACACCAGGCAATTAAAGTGCTCATCTCATCGCAGTAGTTATGTTTATCACCACCACTAGTGAGACCTACGACTGTGGGATTATCAGCGAATTTTATAATATGGTTTGAATTATGTTTTTCAGTAGAGTCATGGGTGAGGATGGTGAAGAGCAAGGGGCTGAGCACACAACCTTAAGGAACACCAGCATTCAGGACTATGCGTTGAGAGGTGTTGTTTCCAGCGCATGTCCATTGGGGTCTACCAATCAGAAAGTCAAGAGTCCAGTTACATAGGTGTTTGTTTGTCCAGAGTTTCACAAGCTTATCCACCAGTTGCATTGGTATCATAGTGTTGAACGCAGAACGGAAGTCGATGTACAGAAGCCTTATATAGTTGTTCCTCCCTTCTAGGTGTTTTAGTGCAAGGTATAGTGTGACTGATATTGCATCCGCAGTCGATCTATTTGCCTGGTATGCAAACTGGAGCGGATCGAAGAAGTTAGGCAGACCCATAGAAAGATGTTTCTTCACAATCCTCTCAAAGCACTTTATGATGTTTGAGGTTAAGGCGACCAGTCTGCAGTCATTGAGACAGATAGGGTTGAGTTTCTTCTGAAGTGGGACAATACTTGTTTCCTTGAAACGTGAGGGAACTTACTCTATAGCAAGGGATGAGTTGAAGATGTCTGTCAGTACCAGACATAACTGATCAGCATACCCCTTCAGCACCTTGCCAGGTATGTTTGTCTGGTCCAGCAGCCTTCCTAGGATTCACCTTCTTAAGCTGAAGTCTCACCTCCTCTGAGTTTAAGGTGAGCATTATCTCTTCTTTGTCAGTGTTTGTTTTAAAAGGTACAGTAGTGTTCTCCTCAAATCTGCCAAAGAAGGAGTTTAGTTAATTTAATATTTCCAAGCTGTCATCACATTGGGGTGTTTTGGTCTTCTAGTATGTGAACTGCTGGAATCTGATCTCAATTTTCCTCCCATTCTCCCTCTTTGATGCCCCTTTTCAGATTTGATCTGGCTGCCTTATACCTTTCTTTGTCATTTGCCATGAAGGCTGTTTCTTTCCCTCAGTAGCTTGTAGACATTCCTGGTGAGCTAGGGCTTCTGATTAGTTCTTATAGTGATGTCTTTCATGGTGGTTACATCCTCCATGCATTTATTTATGTAGGCAAGGACTGATTCAGTATAGGTGTCAATGTCTAACTGGAGGTCGTGCGTAGACGCTTCTTTGAAGACCTCCCAGCACGTGGTATTGAAACAGTCCTGAAAACAATCCATGGAACTCTCCTGCCAGACTCTGATCTGTTTAGTTGTCATTTTTTCCCTGATCAAAGTAATCTTATAGGTAGGCAGAAGCAGGATGGCAGTGTGATCAGAGTTGCATATGTTGGGGTGCTTCAAAGCTTTAAAGGCTCCTTTAATATTGCTGTAAGCTTTGTCTAAGGTGTTCTCCTCTCTGGTGGGGAAATCCACATACTGGTAAAAATGGGGTAGCACCTCCTTAAGCTCAACTCTGTTGAAATCACCCGCTATCACATGTGCAAATTCTATGTTTCTGCTTTGTAGCTTTGTCACAAATAATATTATGGAGTTTATTTTGAGCTTCAATGGTGTTAGCAGTGGGGGGGGGGGTGTACACTGCTGTGACATATATCCCACTGATTTCCCTTGGTACATAGAAAGGTCTGCATTTTAGTGTCAGTATTTCCACATCTTCGAAGCAGTATGATTGAACCAGCTTACAGTATTTGCACCATCTGTTAATAACATAGATGCATACACCAACACCTTTAGCTTTACCACTGTGCGCTTTACATCTGTCTGTTCTAATGAGAGTTAGCCCATCTATGTTCACAGCATTGTCACTGTTACTATGCAGCCAGGTTTCAGAGAAAATGAGCAAACAGATGTCCCTCACCTTATTTTTTGTGAGCTCCATTCTCAGATAGTCCTTCTTATTATCTAGTGAGCAGACATTTGCAAGTAATATTGAAGGTAATGCAGGCCTGTGGGGGTTTCTCTTCAATTTTGAAATAGCTCCGCCTCTGCAGCCTCTCTTTCTAGTTCTTTCACAACTTTTTCTTTTTTAGCTGCTCCAGGGCATTCCGTAACCAGCCCTGTGAAGTTTCAGAGATCTAATGGCATTCTTGTTTAAAATGCAGAGATCCAAGATTTCTGCAACTAAAGTAGGCCCTCAGTACTCCACAGACAACAGAGATTCAAGCCAGCAGCTTGTTCTAGTAATCCATTTAATTTCCAGTAATTTCCTTATGGTATAAGTAGTTGTATCCACGGTGGTGGTGCTGCGGTAGCGTTGTCGCCTCACAGTAAGACGCTGACCAGTTCGACTCTCAGCTAGAGCGTCTTCTGCGTGGAGACATGCGTGAATGGGCATACCTTCGTTGAAAGTTGTGCGTTAGGGCTGGCAACTCCGCACGTAAAAATCAACTGCCAATCATTAGCAGACCGGAGTTCCGCTGCGGCGACCCCTAACTGGGAAAAGCCAAAAGACACAACAACAACAACATAAGTGGTTGTATCCACATAAAAAATGTCTGGAAAGTGTTTTTTCTGTGTGCAAAAGAAGCAGGAATAAGCATTTCTCCCTGATGAGCTAATAAAGCTGCAGCCTCCCTGTGTCTTAATTCCTTTTAAGACACCTGCTTACTGAAGACTTGCAGCAGGTACTAATGGAGACAAGAAAGCCTGCTACTAGAAAAATCATATATTAGTAAACCGAAAACGTTTTCTGGTTGGTGCCAACAACTTAACAAGCACCCATTCCGGCCTAGTTGTTCTCTGATTTTACAATCGTATGGCCTTTCTTATTCTTCTGTGAATGTTCATTTATTGGCCATTTCAGCATGTCTGCACATGGATCCTCCTCATTCAATGCAGTCTCATATCAAAATGTTCGTGAAAGTGGTTTTGCGCAAGAAGCTCTGAGTAAGCAGCTGGCCCTTCCTTGGGATCTTAAGTTTGTGTTAAGAAAACTAACACTTGCTCCATTTGAACCAGATAGCCTGGCTGGCTTGAGGTTCTTAACATGGAAAACAGATTTACTGATTGCTCTGACCCCTGCGATAAGAGTAACTGAGTTGCAAGCTCTTATGGTGAGTCAGTCCTGTCTTGATTTCCATAAGGCAGGGCTTCTTTGAGAACTAATCCTTCTTTTATGCCTGAAGTGGTATCCAAGGCTGCTTAAAGCAAAACTGCCCATCTCCCTGTTTTCTTTCCTGAACCTAGACATGAAGGTGAAAGGGTACTTCATACCTTGGATGTCAACAGACAATTCAGGTGTTATCTTGACAGAACTAAATTTTTCAGATCTTCAGATCAATTGTTCATTTCTTGTGACGTTAAGAAGGGACAACGTGTGTCAAAACAGTCTATTTCCAAATGGTCGTTTTGCTAGACCAGCAGAGCAGCGCAACGGAAGCCTGCTGGGCCCATAACCTAGAGGTCGATGGATCGAAACCATCCTCTGCTGTGGAAGGGGTTAGAAGTTTAAGCTCCATAACAGAACTATCCTAGGCAGGGTCAAGGCCTTCTGTACCAGGGCCTTGGATTCATCTATAGAAAGGGTTGGATTCTAGAAGTATTCTAGAAGCACCAACTTGGTTCACTGTACATACATTTATCTAGTTCAGTCTTTGCTAGGACAATTCTCCTTTGTCCTCACAAATGTAGTCAGCTAGGTTAATCTATCCATATAGCCAAGGCTACTGCAGCAGTAATCAGTGTAATGAACATATTACAGTTGCGCAAGTTAAACTTACGATAACAGATGTTCAGATGATCACTGCTGCTCCCTCCCTCAATTCCCCTTGTTTTTTGGTTTGTTATTTATGCCAGGGTGTGAACACTTATTTTTTTATTGTTCCTAGCATTGTCATTTCAGGGCTCAGCCTCCCCTTCTCTGTTGACATGAACACTTTGTAGGGATTGGCAGCCAAACCTGTCTTTTTTACTCCATTCAGCTTGAACTGAATGTTTGGTTGTGCGGATTACTGTTTCCTTACACATCACTATTCCCTGCATCATGCATTTGCTTTCTTTGCTGTTTGATTGCGCTGTCAGCTTTGAACATCAAATCCTGTTGCAACATATTCCTTCACTAAAAGAAAAATAAAACTGAATTTCTTTTCTTACTGCTGATTTTTGCTTTGGCCATTCTTTCATTATAACGTTTTTCAGAAGTTGCACTTCTAAGTCAACATGAGTAAACCCATTTAAATTCTTCTATTTTTTCTTTTGCCATTAGTAATGTGAAGGCTGCCAGCCTAGCCAGATAGAATTTTGCAGATAATTCTGTCATTTGTAAATATGAATGTAAACTACAGGCTTGTTGTCTTAAATGTAAAGAAATACTGTTACATGTGGAACTGCAAAAATGTGACAACAGTGCACTCTAGACTGACCAAAGTAAAGCATGTGGTGACCCTTTGATGTAGACAGTGGTGCCGAAGGATCTACGTGAAGGAATTCTTGCTATTGTTTTAACCAAGAGTTAAATTGCTAGATTTAAACATGCAAATGTATTTTTATTGCTCTGTTTCCTGACCACCTGCAGGGTAACAAAAGGCGATGTTAAGAATGTAAACGCAGTTTCTGTGTAGTATGGGAACCCCAGGAAAGTGTGAAGAATGATGTAAAGTGAATCAGAACTGCAATTTCAATTTAAACAGAGAGAACCAGAGAGGAATAAGCATTTTTGTTTTGACCATCCAACTCACAGCACTGTCTTGCTCATATATGTTATCTTAAGACGTGTGTTTCCTTTTAGAAATAGCTAGAAGCTAGAAAGATTAGACTAAGTGTTTTTCTGTGATGTCAGAACTGTACTACTGAATTATTTTAAGTATTTCTCTGTGATCTCTGAACTCTTGACTAGCACTGTGTAGCAAGAAGTATTGTCTTGTGTCTTTATTATTTATTATTAAATGTTTTAAAACCTTTCAACTGTGGCTGTTTTGTGTAGAGATAATTTAAGCTCTAGAGTACATTGCATATTTATAGTGATTACTGTACCAATCACTCTAATAAGCCTTGACTGTTTAGTTATACTACCAATTAGATAATAATATTGCACAGTAATAATTGGATACCCTTTTAAGGGCCTTTGAGTAGCTGATAAATATTAGCTGGGTGGTGGCAGACGGTACGACCGTATAGTCTGGGTAATAGGGGCAGAGCTGGAGAACCTGTGCCAGCCTTTCCCAGGAGTGTTTGTGTGGTTGTATAAATTCTTATCTCAAAGTGTGTGTGTGTGTCAGCTACTTAGGCAGGTACACAAAGCACTGGTTGGACAGAGAGGATGCTGGAGGTTTTAGCTTGCCCAGCTAGGCTGAGATCTGGACTCTGTAGCTGTGCCAGTGGGGAGTCTTACTGGGGACCTGGAGAACAAGGGAGCGACCAGCCCCAGACTGACTATGATCTCTGTGTGCTCTTAAGGGAAATTGCACTTTACTGTGTGTATTTGTTATCCTTTCCTTCATATATGAGATGTCCTCTCTGGTGTCAGTGGTGAGGACTGAGGCTCCTTGATTTCTGGCCCAGGGCACGGGCGTCATAAGTAACGCCAATATTAGTCAAATAATTGCTAGTTCTTCCTGCTTCTCTTGTAAATATGCCACACTTGGCAGATTTAAGTGTAGTTATGTGTCCTGTCTGTATATCACTTTTAGGTCATACTTCTGTAGACTGCGTAACAGCTACACATTTTACTACTTTAAAACTGGAGTATCTGTTTATTTATTTACTTACTGACTGAGAATTTAAAATCAGTTTCCCTGTTCATATCACTATTTAAAGGCTACGTATTCAACTTTACCAGGGGTATGGTTATTTCAGACTTGTGTACAAACTTTGAAGGTACTACATAATTACCAGAAACCGCTGTAATGTCCTTTATTTCTTTTCACATTGCACAACTGCTTACGTTTGTTTTTTTCTGAAACAGGTTTTGGTTCCACTGAGGTTAGAATATGACCTGTGTATTTCTGACTTGTCACCTTAATATTAAATTTGCTCTTAAATTTCTTTAAAAATGCTGCTTTTTTCTGTTCATCAACTTTATCAGTATCTTGTTATGCTCTTCCTGCCTTGACTCCGCACTATTATATCACCACTAATTATCACAACACCTTTCAAGACTTCAGCTATTCGGACAACTGTATGAACAGTCCAGACATGATCATTCAAAAAAAAACTGCTTGATCACAACTGATCAAGAATAAGGTTGATTGAAAACACTCCTACACAAGTTGCAATATATGTTTCTGTAGGGAGATTAGCCAATATCCACCAAATGTTTGAAGTCAACCCCCCCCAGACATAAACTTAATTCCATGGTCCTACAGCAGTGGGGAAAAGTGGATCTCCCCAGACCCAGTTCACAGCAGTTTTACATATATGGTGATCTCACACTGGCTGCTAGATCAAATGTGAATATGGACAGTTGCATCTGGTCATTTAGAATCTAATCAACTGGTCATTGGTCAATATGCTTTGACACCCTTTGGAACTACTGTCATGCTACTGAAGTGCCAAACAGAAGTGTAAAGAATCTGTACATTCTGAATGGCTTATTTAATGTGTACAAATTGGAATTTTGTTAATCTAGCTGTATCTGCCAGAATCCTTGTTTTGCATACGGTATTGAGAAAAACATAAAAAGGCATACCACTCTGCAATTCATACCTCTCAACCTCTCAGAACAAGAAATCTGGACAAAGCCAAAAATAATGGGGGGACAAAGGCCCAAAAATAGGGACAGTTTTTAAATATTGCTCCTTTAAACTTAGAAAATTGCTAGAATAACAGGATGTTCTTCGTGTTTCACTGTTGCAGTCATCACATTTGGGTTATCTGCTTGCAGGTAGCCCTCAGTTGGCCTGATTATCAAAGTCTTGGGTCCTACGTCGGTTGCTGTCTCATCTTCCATGACGTCAGGTAGTCAGGGGTATAAAGCATGCAGCCAATGCCATTACATCAGTCTTTCTTGCCATGCAGTGCCCGAAGCAGTTCGCAAGTGCTGGTCGGCCGACTCCTGAAATTTTCGTTTCTGAATTTCAGATCTGAAGTGTTCAACTAAGCTAAGTACCCCATTGGAGAACATTTTTCTTGTTCTAAACTGATGTCACTAAAGGTTAACAATTGTATTTCTTGTGGAAAGCAAATACCTCATAAAGATTTTCATTCATACTGCATTCCTTGCCTAGGCCCAGACCACGACGTACCTCACTGTTGGTTTTGTGCCTTATTCAAACCTCCTACTATTCGTCATCTGTTCATTTTCGCATCTAAATACTTTGGTACTCTGTTCAATTATCCAGAAATGGCTTCAGTAAGCCACCCGACTACCGACATTCCGAAAAAATGCAAAGATAAAGACAGAGACAGACCGCATAGGTCCAAAGCTGCCAATGACACTTCTACGCTAGTCGCCAGTTCGCTGGTACTCAGTGAGGTGCTTCCGCAGCCCCTGATACCCACTACTTCAGATCCGCAGGCCTCTACTGAGACCCATTCGGAGTCCAGTATGCCACAAGATGCTTCTTCAACTTTGGAACCTGCAGATGTCTCTACCTTGGATGGGTCCGGAGCTGCTGTGCAGGCACCGGCTTCTGAGGGTGTATTCAGGCCTACTGACTTACATATTAAACCAACACCATCTTCTTCTTTAAGGCCTAAAACTCTATCTATGCCCAGAAAACCGATGCCCAGACCGCATGGTCAGGCCCCGATGCCTAAAAAACAAATGATAAGAATGGCTGAAGACCTTATTACTCTAATCAGGGGAAGCCACCCTTCTCCCTCTGAGACCTAGGACTGATTTTCCTTCTGATTCTTCTGATCAGGATTCTGAAATTTCTGTTTTCTCTGATAACCAGGATTTGCCCTTATCTACCTATGAGGATTTTGATGCAGAGGACTCCATTCCCTCTGCTTCCCCTCCAGAGGATTTCTCTTTTGGTGAAACCTTGCATACTCTTAGGGAGCATTTCCGCTGGGAAAGCCAGGATTACTCTGACTCTAAAAAGAGGCTTAGGGAATTCTTACTCCTGCCTCAACACAGGCCTTTAGCTATCCCTCCTGTACTGGACATTGTAGATGATGCCTTCTCGGAATCTAGCCTGGCCCCTGACACTTTACCTCCTGCTCCCAGAAAACCTGATAGGTATTATAGGGTTCCTGACTCTCACAAGTTCCTCTTTAAAAATCCTACTGCGGATCCTGAGACCATTTCCCAGGGACCCAAGGGCTTTACTACTGCCAAAACCCTACCCCCTCTGATAGAGATTCCAGGGCGCTGGATAGCTGGGGTAAGAAGGTATACACTTCTGCAACTTTGGTCATTAGGGCTTTAAACTTCCAATTTCATATGTTAAAGTATCAACAGCATATTACTGGATTGCTTAAACAGAAAATGATGATTCCTGACTGTGCTGTAAATAAAGAATTACAGGATTTAATGCATTCTGCTGAACAAGTTGGAAAACATACTTTGCAATGTGGTTTTGATTCATTAGAGGCATCTTGCAGGGCTGCTGTCACTGGGTCTGTACTGAGAAGGCATGCTTGGCTTAAGGAGCAATCTTTGCCAGATCATGTTAAAGCTAAATTATTGGATGCTCCCTTAAACCAAGACTGCCTGTTTGGCAAAAAAGCAGAAGTAGTACTTAAAAAGATGGAGGAAAAAGCTAAATCTTTACAAACTGTTAAAGATTTCCTGCAAGTACAGCCTCCCACATTTAATAGACATTGTTCCTCTAAGAATTGGTCCTTTCCTGCCTCTTCCAGGCCTTTTCAGTCCAAACCCAGAACCAGCAGAACTCCCAGGCTTCAGTCCCAAGTTACTCAAAGGCCTAAGCAGTGAGGAGCTCCCACTTCCAAAGCTGTGAGTGGTAAGACTCCCCCCCTGTGGTAAACTGTCTCATTGACTTTAAACCTTCCAAGCTCTGCTCAACTGACTGTTCCTTTAGGGGGAAAGATCACCCTGCTTGCAAAAAAACTGGGAACTCATTACCCAGGACAAATGGGTTTTAAATATAGTTTCCCAAGGATACAGATTCCACTTCCACTCCTTACCAACCCCAAACGGTTGGCCAGACCTATCCCCAAATCAGTAGGCAGAGGCTCAAAAGCAAGTTCTCTCTCTTTTAAGCATCAGGGCTATTCAACCTGTCCCAGAAGAAGAATTGAGGACAAGGTTTTTACTCAAGACTTTTCTTGGTACCCAGAAAAGACGATCCCTGGCGCCCTATCCTGGACCTGTCTATCCTAAACACAATTTTGGTAATCCCAGAATTCAAGATGCTTCTCTTCATCAGCTGCTTCCCATGCTAGGCAAAAATGCCTGGTTGGCAACACTGGATTTAAAGGAAGCCTACCTGTACATCCCAATAAGGGAATCTTGCAGAAGATACCTAAATTTCAGAGCAGGTTACATGCACTAGCAGATGTTCATCGTGTTTCACTGTTGCTGTCATTGCACTTGGGTTATCCTGCTGGCAGGCTACCCGCAGTTGGCCTGAATTCCAAAGTCTAGGTCCGGCATCGGTTGCTGTTGCCTCTTCCCTGACGTCAGTGCGCCAGGGGTATAAAAGATGCAACCGATGCCATTTTCTTCAGTCTTTCTTGCCGTGCGGTGCCCAAAGCAAAAGCAGTTCGCAAGTGCCGGTCGGCCAACTCCTGAGATTTTCTAATTTGAATTTCAGATCCAAAGTCTTCAATAAAGCTAAGTACCCCGTTGGGGAAACTTTTTCTTGCTCCAGACCAATGTCAGTAAAAGTTAACAATTGTATTTCTTGTGGGAAGCAAATACCTCATAAGGATTTTCATTCTTATTGTATTCCTTGCCTAGGCCCTGACCACGACATTGCTAGTTGTCAGTTTTGTGCTAAATTCAACCAACGCACTATTAAGCGTCGGTTCGATTTTGCTTTACATTATTTTGGCCGAAGGTTTAACTATATAATGCCATCGGAATAACCGATGAGCGGAGTTCATAAAAAGCGCAAAGACAAAGAAAAGGGCAGGCATCCGAGGTCCAAAACCAACGACGAAGCCTCTTCTAGGCCAGTCGCCGGTTCACGGTGTGAGGCGCTTTCGCAGCCCCTGACGCCCGCTACCTCAGAGCCACAGGCCGCTGATGACTCCCACGTGGTGCCAGCTAGGCCTCTGGATACTTAAGGTATTGGACACTCGGAAACTATTCCCTCAGATGGGTCCAGAGCCGCTGAGCAGGCATCAGCTTCTGAGGGTGTTTTCAGACCTACACAGTTATATGTAAAGCCTACTTCAGCTTCCAAAGCAAAGACTAAAGCAGTTCTAAAGACAAAGAAACAAGTACAGCATTCTCCTGGACAGACTTCCATGCCTAAAAAACAGATGCTCAAAATGGCCGAAGGCCTAATTACCTTGATCAGGGGTTCCCATCCCCCTCCTGACAAGAGGCCTAGGCAAGAGACAGAATATGAATCTTCAGATCAGGTTTCCATTTTCTCTGACTCCTCTTCTGAACAGGAATACTCTCTTCCTCCGTATGAGGATTCTGATGCTGAAGAATCTATCCCTTCAGCCTCTCCGCCTGAGGATTTTTCTTTTGGGGAAACCCTGCATACCATGAGGGAGCACTTCCACTGGGAGAGCCAAGACTACTCAGAATCTAAGAAAAGGCTTAGAGATTTTTTTTTATTACCTCAGCACAGGCCTCTGGCTATTCCTCCTGTGTTAGACATTGTAGATGATGTATTTTCAGAGTCCGGCCTTTCTCCTGACTCTTTACCCCCTGCCCCTGTTAAACCAGACAGATACTACAGGGTTCTAGATTCACATAAATTTCTTTATAAAAACCCTGCTGCTGACCCAGAAACTATTTCTTAGGGTCCCAAAGGGGTCAAGGCTTCTACTGCAAAAAATCCTATCCCCTCTGATAAGGATTCAAGGGCGCTAGACAGATGGGGAAAAATGGTTTACACTTCTGCTACTTTGGCTGTCAGGGCTTTAAACTGTCAATTTCATATGCTTAAATATCAGCAATACTTAATGTCACTGCTAAAACAGAAAATGTTGTCAAATTCTGATTGTGCAGAAAATAAGGAAATGGAGGATTTATTGCATGCAACTGAACAAGTGGGAAAGCATACATTGCAATGTGGTTTTGATTCTCTGGAGGCCTCTTGCAGGGCTGCAGTTATGAGTTCTGTCATTGGGAGGCATGCTTGGTTAAAGGAACAGAATTTGCCTGATCATGTTAAAGCAAAATTATTAGATGCTCCATTACAGCATGATACCTTATTTGGTGTTAAAGCAGAGGAGTTGTTGAAAATGGAGGACAAAGCGAAATCTATGCAAACAGTAAAGGATTTCTTACAGGTACAGCCACCCAGATTTAGCAGGAAATGGCCTACAAAGAATTGGTCCTTTCCAGTGTCAGACAGGCCACAAAGAGGCAGATACAGATGCCCCAGAGGCAGATCCCAGCCCCAGGGCTCATACAGGCCTAAACAGTGGGACACTTCTACCTCCAAAAGCAGAGAAGACAATTCACAGCCATACAGGAAACAGTACCAATGACATTCCTCTGCCAGCACCAAACACTTATCTTTTGGCAGCCCCCTTAGGGGGAAAACTAGCACTTTTTTCTCAAAATTGACATGAGGGCCATTCAGCAAGTACCACAGCAAGAGCAGGGACAAGGATTTTACTCAAGACTTTTCTTGGTACCCAGAAAGGACAAAGCCTGGAGACTAATACTGGACCTGTCTATTCTAAATACATTTCTGGACGTCCCAAAATTCAAGATGTTGACTCTGCAGCAGCTTCTGCCCATGCTGGGCAAGAAGGCTTGGCTTGTAACTTTGGACCTAAAAGTGGCATACTTGCATATCCCAATCAGACAATCTTGCAGAAGATACCTCAGATTCATAGCTGGCTCAATGCACTACCAATTTTCTGCACTGCCCTTTGGCTTATCTACTGCGCCCAGGGTCTTCACAAAATGCATGGCACCAGTAATTGCATTTTGCAGACAAAGAGGAATTCAAATATTCCTTACTTGGACGATTGCCTCATTCAAGCAGAGAACAAGGACATTCTACTAAAGCATCTGGCGTTTGTAAAAACATTATTAATTTGCCTGGGGTACACAGTAAACAAAAAGAAATCAAAACTAGTACCCTGATTGCCTCATTCAAGCAGAGAACAAGGACATTCTACTAAAGCATCTGGCGTTTGTAAAAAGATTATTAATTTGCCTGGGGTACACAGTAAACGAAAATAAATCAAAACTAGTACCCTCTCAAGAGATAATATTCCTGGGTACAAGCTTAAATACAACCGCCCAGATGGCTTATCTCACGCCAGACAAAGGCAACTGACTTCTTACTTCAAAATGTTGGCAACAAAGGCCCAGTTATCTGCAAGAAAAATTCTGCAGGCTTTGGTTTTCATAGCATCTTGCATTCTGCTAATTCCATATGCCAGACTGCATATGAGGAAACTACAATGGTATCTAAAAAATGTTTGGACTCAACATTGTCGCAGTCTGGAAACATGAATTACCCTCATTCCTTGCCTGCAACAGGAGTTTCGATGGTGGGCTTAGGACTGTCACCACAGCAAGGGACAGCCATTCACCCTGCCCACAGCCAGGCAATCAATAACAACAGATGCATCAGATTATGCCTGGGGGGCCCACATGGCAGGAAAATGCATTCAGGGCACATGGCCCACAAGCCAAATGTATCTTCATATCAATCAAAAAGAGATGCTAGCTATTCAAAATGCCCTGACAGCTTTCAAGGATCTACTTCATCACATTCCTAACCCCTCTGCAGATGAGCCATGACTTTGTGGGACACAGCACTGACTTATCAAGTACACCTGCAAGCACAATTCCTGCCAGGAAAGGAAAACACTCTGGCAGACGAACTAAGCAGAAACCTCACGGATCCCCACGAGAGGAAACTGGATCCACAAGTCTTCAGCATGATAACAAAGAAATGGGGATGCCCAGACATAGATCTATTTGCTTCCCCTCACAACTGCCAACTACAGAGATTCTGCACAAGGACTTATCACAAACAAGCATGGAAAGTGGATGCTGTATCATTCAGCTGGAAAACCCTAACAGTATATGCCTTTCCTCCTCTGCCTCTCCTCCCCAAGGTACTCCCAAAGGTCAGACAAGAGAAGCCAAAAATGATTCTGATTGCACCAGACTGGCCCCCAATCCTAAAGAGCTTGTCTCAAGGCCCAGCCTGGAAATTACCTTTAATTCCTCACTTACTGACCCAACGAAACAATCAGATCCTGCACAGCCAACTCAGAACCCTAAATCTGGCAGCATGGTGAATAATGTAGTCATTCAGAACAAACCTCTCTCTAAAGCAGTGATGGATGTCATTTTGGAGGCCAGGAGGCCCAGTACCAGAAAATCTTATGCAGAAAAATGGAAAAGATTCTGTGCTTGGAACGAAGCATATGCTGCAGGATCCCAAGGAAAGGCTATCTCAAAGCAGAATATTTCAAAGTGGATAGGCCACTGCATTCGTTTCTGCTATTCACAACATGGCAAATCAGTGCCTAAGGGCATTAGACCACATTCAACCAGAGCAGTTGCCACTTCAGCAGCCTTCCTCAGAGGAGTACCAACCAAACACATTTTAGAGGCTGCAACCTGGAGTTCAGTGCACACTTTTACCAAGCACTACCACTTACCTCTCTACTCTAAATCCAGAGCAGGCTTTGCCATTGCAGTCCTGCAGGGCCTCATAGCCTCTCCTAATCCTATTTAGACCCAGCCACCCAACCTCAGCTTTGGGATTCAACCCAAGTGTAATGACTGCAACAGTGAAACACGATGACCATAGTACAGTTGTGTACCTACCATAAATGTAGATGTTCGAGTGTATTCACTGTTGCAGTCCAGGTTACCCACCCACCATCCCCCTTTTCTTTGCTGAGACTTATCTGTACTTCTCTATCCTATACAACCTATGTGGTGTATTTGCTTGTAGATGAAGGAAATGTTTATTTTAGTGCATGCATACTTACTGGCATAATTTTTAGCCTACCTATTTGGGGGCACCTGACATCTGGGCCAAGAAAAACTGAAGGAAATGGTGTCGGTTGCATCTTTTATACCCCTGGCGCACTGACGTCCGGAAAGAGGCGACAGCAACCGACGCCGGACCTAGACTTTGGAATTCAGGCCGACTGCAGGTAGCCTGCCAGCAGGATAACCCAAGTGTAATGACTGCAACAGTGAATACACTCTAACATCTACATTTATGGTAGGCACATAACTGTACTTTCTCTGCACTGCCCTTTGGCTTATCTACTACACCCAGGGTATTTACAAGTATTCAAATATACCCATAACTGGACGATTGTCTAATTCAGGCAGAAAGCCAGGGCATACTATTACATCATCTGGCATTTGTAAAGAAATGACTAACTTCTCTGGGGTACACCATAAACAAAAAGAAATTACATCTTGTACCCTGCCAACAAATTGTATTCCTGGGAGCAAGCTTGAATACAACTTCCCAGATGGCCTACCTCACACCAGAGAAACAAGTTCATTTGACAGCCTACTTCAAACTTCTGGCCACAAAGACCCAGCCATCTACAAGGAAAATACTGCAAGCCCTGGGGTTCATGGCCTCTTGCATTCTACTAATTCCATATGCAAGACTGCATATGAGGAAACTACAATGATATCTAAAATGCCTATGGTGTCAACATTCTGAGGATCAAGAAACAATAATTCATATCATACCGTGTCTAAAGATAGAGTTCCTTTGGTGGGCAGAGGCCTGCCACCCAAACAAGGGACTGCCATTCATTGTACCCCCTGCTGCCCAAACCCTAACAACAGACGCATCAGACTGTGCATGGGGGGCTCACTTGGCAGGGCAGTGCATTCAGGGCAAATGGAACCCAAGTCAAATGCACCTGCATATCAATCGAAAAGAAATGTTGGCTGTACAGAATGCTCTGACAGCCATCAAGGACCACATTCTTCCAGGACAATTATTGGTAAAGATGGACAACACCACTGTTATGTGGTACATAAACAAGCAGGGGGGAGCCCACTCATACCCTCTCTGTAGACTAGCCATGGCTCTGTGGAACACAGCCTTGAGCTACCAAGTGCACCTACAAGCTCAAGTCCTGCCAGGAAAGCTAAATACACTGGCAGGTGACCTAAGCAGAAATCTCATGGACCCACATGAGTGGAAACTGGAACCAAAGATATTCAACAAATGGGGGAGCCCAGAGATAGACCTGTTTGCCTCCCCTCAGAACTACCAATTGGACAAATTCTGCACAAGGACTCCCCACAAACAAGCTTGGAAAGTGGATGCCCTGTCCTTCACCTGGAAAAACCTGTCAGTGTATGCCTTTCCCCCTCAGCCTCTCCTCTCCAAAGTGTTACTAAAGATTAAACAGGACAAACCAAGGACAATACTGATTGCACCAGACTGGCCACGCCAACACTGGTACCCCCCTCTTGTGCAGTGTGTCACTGCTGGCACCATGGCACCTGCCTCAGACCCCTGCCCTGCTGTCACAACAGGAGGGCCAGATTCTGCACCCACAGCTTCAAACCCTGAACCTTGCAGCCCGGCTAATTACCTGATCTCTCCGGTACCATCCCTCAGTAAGCAAGTGATGGATGTCAGTCTGTAGGCAAGGAGGCCTAGTATTAGAAAATCCTATGCTGAAAAATGGAAAAGATTCTGTTCTTGGAGCCAAACACAGGGGATGGGCACAGCGGTACCCAGTTTACCTCATATTCTTCAATACTTAACTGAGATGTTTCACAAGGGCCTTTCCTTTTCTTCCATCAAAATTCATGCCTCAGACATTTCAGCACATTAAAATACAGAGCCACCCCTCTTCTCTTACCCATTGCTGAAGCAATTCCTCAGAGGGGCCAAAAACTTAAGACCACCCAGGAGAGCCCCTACTCCAGCCTGGGACCTTAACTTTGTATTGGAAAAACTCACTTTACCTCCCTTTGAGCCAGCTGTAAATGCAGAGTTAAAATTCCTTTCTTGGAAAACAGCCTTCCTTCTAGCCATCACTTCAGCAAGAAGGGTGTCTGAATTACAGGCCCTCATGGCAGTGGAGCCTTTCATCATCTTTCATGCGGACAGGGTGTCGCTCAGGACCAATCCCTTCTTTATGCCCAAGGTGGTATCCAGTGTGGCCCTTAATCAGTCCATTCATTTGCCAACCTACTTTTCTAATCCATAGAACAAAGAGGAATGAATACTGCACTCCTTGGATGTGTACAGACAACTTAGATTTTACTTGGACAGGACTAAGCCTCTCAGGAAGTCTGAACAGCTGCTGGTTGCATTTGCTGCAGGGGCAGAGGGGAAGGCCATTTCAAAGCAAACCATTTCTAAATGGATAGGCCATTGCATTAATTTCTGCTATAAGCATCATGGAAAACCTACCCCACAGGGGATAAGACCACATTCAACCAGGGCTGCATCTACCTCTACAGCCTTTCTCAGAGGTGTCTCTACCAGGGACATCCTAGAAGCTGTTACCTGGAGTTCTGTACATACCTTCACCAAGCATTACCACTTGCCAATTTTTTCTAAATCCAGAGCTGGCTTTGCCACTGCAGTCTTGCAGGGCCTTATAGCTGTTCCTAATGCTATATAATTACCTCCTCCCATTCTTAGCTTTGGAATCTACCCAAATGTGATGACTGCAACAGTGAAATGAAGAACATAGTGCAGTTGTGTACACTTACCATAAATGTAGATGTTTGAGTGTATTCACTGTTGCAGTCCTGGTTACCCTTCCTCCAGCCCCCTGACTTCTATTGACTATACCTATTCTTATTTACTATGCTTTAAGCTTTTTGGTGTATTTGCTTTTTTGTTGGAGGTATATCCTTGTATATAATTACTTCCCATTATGGGGGCACCTGACATCTGGGACAAGAAAAACTGATGTAATGGCGTCGGCTGCATGCTTTATACCCCTGACTATCTGACGTCATGGAAGATGAGACAGCAACTGATGCAGGACCCAAGACTTTGATAATCAGGCCGACTGAGGGCTACCTGCAAGCAGATAACCCAAATGTGATGACTGCAACAGTGAATACACTCGAACATCTACATTTATGGTAAATGTACACAACTGTACTTTTTGCATTATTATGTATTTTCTGGAGTATAGGAAATTTGAGACTCAAATGTTTGCCATTATTTAGTGTAATTTAGTGACTTCAGTTTTCAGTGATTTGCTAGAAAACCACAAATTTTATGAGGAACAGACAAAAAGTATGAGGCAAAAATCTGGACAGTCTGTGAAAATCTAGACAGTTGAGAGGAATTTCTTGAGATCACTTCTCCAATAGTAAGAAATAGATACATTTCTGTTTTACTCAGTCTACGCAAATATGCGGATCACTATAATTGCAAATCCCAACTCTCTCTTTTTTTTTACAACCCCTACTGTACTTTTCACCCCTTCTGTTGTCTGTGATTACTTCTTGATGACACCTAAAGTTTCTTTTCAGTTCAGTTCCTATTCGGCTTTGCTTCTGAAACCTGCAGATACTTTTCTGGGAGCACATTTCACTGTCACTGTGTCAGAATTTGTTGACATGACTTGCATGTAAAATTCTCTTGGTAAGCATGTAAAGAAATGAGCACAGTCATGCTGTATACAATTGCCTTGGTTTTGTAGAGTATTTGGAATATCCTTTTGATTCTGTGAATCCTGTCTTTACATTGTGAATTGTGTTTTACTATTCATTGGGGTCTGAATGGAGAGGTAAATCAGCAAGCAAAGGAGAGTAGTATTGCTGAAACTGAATTCCTCCTCAAGTCGTGGTGTGTACCTTCACAAGGTGGACTCTGTTTTTCACAAAATCTCACCAAGACAACACTGATATATTCTGATATTTTCTGTCTCATATCGCCTACTTAGAGGTGATCTTTGCTTGACTTACAAAGCCATGTTGACCCAGCTCGGTTAGAAATGCTACATCTAAAGAAATCCCAATCCTTCCGCACCACACGCTCCAGAGACCTCACCCTCATTACCACAATCAACAGAACATGCTGGAGGGACAGGTTCATAACCCAGAGACTGCCCATGCTATGGAACAGACTTCCCGTACATGTCAAGCAGAGCACCTCACTGGCCGTCTTCAAGAGAAATCTTGATGAGTGGATGGGAAATAGAAAAATCACCCCAGGGATCACTCCAGTGGTTCTACTCGACAGAGGCACTGGGAACTAAGATCAGGTAGCATGATGCCAGGGTAATCCTATGGGCTAGGCTTGTAAAGGCTCCAGGCCCATTAGCCTAGTACACACCTATGAACCTATATATAGACTCTATTTTATATAGCATATAACATGGATAGAAGTAGGTCAAAAATTAAAAGAGATAGCTGGGTGCACAAGACCCAGGATAAAAAAGTGCCCAATCCTGGTAGGTGTACTGGTACCGGGACTGGAAAAAAATGACCATGTAGAATCCTCAAAATACGGAAACATTCCTACAATGGGGCCAGGCCAGGCCCATGGGGAGGATCCCCCCCCCCCCCATTGTAAAAGGAAGTAGCAGTCCACAAAAAAATCACAAAAACTCATGGGCCAAAGAAGAGCCACAAAGACAATAGACTGAGCTGTTGAGGATAAGAAAGAAATTATGTATTGTTACTAGTATGCAAAAAGCCCGTAATTTCCAGATATAACATATACAAAAAGACTAAGAAAGAAATTAGAGGAAAGAAAAATAATTCCACAAGAGAAAGTGTCAGAAGCCTCAAATAAAAATTTGTGTTCATTAATACAACAGATTTGTGAAAAACATTATATAGACCAAGAAACTTTGATATGTTCGGAAAAAGAAGCATCTGAGGAAATGCGAAAATATAAACAACAAAACCTAGAGATTTTTGAAAAGTATAAAAAAGAAATATGGATGTGGGAAAGAGAGATTTGATATGGTGCAATATTTATGCAAAGTTGAAACCCAAATTAATACAAAAAAGGCAGCGGCAAAGATATTCAAAGAGAAATATAGGCAGAGGCATCCAGATATGGAAAATTTCACAATAAAGAAAATAATATCAGAAAGAGGGAATGCAGAACAGAAGATTAGTAAAGTAGAAGTTAAAAAATAGAAGCTGAAGTTATGGAATGCCTGAGAAGTGAAGGATTTGGTGTAGAAATCTAACACACAGCATGACTGAACAAGTCCCCAAAGAAGAAACAGGAAGATCAGGAGACATCTGAAGAAGAAATATGGACATGGGAAAGAGAGTTAATGTGGTGTAATCTTTATGCAAAGGAGAAAGAACAACTAATCAATACAAAAAGAGCAGCACCAAAGATATTTGAAGAGAAATACAGGCAAAGGAATCCAGGCATGGAAAATTTTACATTACAAAGAATAAGAAGACAAAGAGGAAACATAGAAAATATTAGTAATGGAGAAGTTAAAGAAACAAACAGAGGTTAAGAAATAGAAGCAGAGGTTATTGAGTACCTGCGAAGTGAAGGGTTCAGTGTAGCAAATCTAACTCAGAAAGCACCACAGTAGGATAGAGCAACAGACATCCAAATTAAGGAGAAACCAGTGGAATGGGAAGCAACCGGTCAGTTGCCATTTGAAGATATTTTGGAGCCTTCCACAGGAAACCAGTATAAACGTTTACATGAAGCTGGACAGCAAGGAAAGGAACAAGAAACTGTGACAACTCTGGAGCAGTCACTGTTGAGGAGTGATAGGCCAGTGCGTCCCATATGACAAAGCAGTGGATGACACAGGATGAAATTGAAGAGAATGTGCCACAGGAAGCTTCTATAGAACTTTCTACAGAATGCCCACAGAAAATTGAGAACAAAAACATTTCCTAAATTTAGAAGAAAATGTGCTAAGAGAAGAGTTGCTTGATTTAATAGAAATAGATGTTCAAAGATCAATGGAAGAAATAGAATGAAGAAGGTCAATAAAATCTAAAAAGTCAGAATTTTGATAAAACAAATGAACACAGTAATTAGGACTGTTCATAGAGATCCATGGGATATAACAGAAGTAAACAGGATATATTACTGTGCAGCTAAATTAGTAACAGATAAAATTCTACCACAAGAAAACATGGTAGTAAGGGAAAGGAAGGGGAGAAATTGAATACTATCATGGGAGTATCGAATAGTGAAAACTATAAAGCAGTTAAGACAAGAAGTGTCACTGTTGGCAGAGTATAGAAGAGGAAATAGAGCAACAAAAATACTCAGACGTGATAAAAGCAATGTGCAGTATTATAACGGATCAGGCTCTATCATGCACTATCACAAATAATGAACTAAAAATATCAGCACAGGCAGCAAAACGTAGAAGATGTACAGATAAATATAAAGGAAAAGTACAAAATAAGCAATTTATTGATGACCCCAAAAAGTTTTCTAGAGAACTGGAAAACATGGTAAAAGGAATTGAAAGACCATAATAAAAGAAATAGATAACATTTTGGAGAAGCATTTATGAAGATCTTGTGGAACATAGATGCTAAATGGATAGAAGAAGTAAAAGAAAGTATAAGAAGTTCAAAGGTACAGGATATGAAATGGGATAAAGTAACAACCAGAGAGATTGAAACAAAGTTAAGAAAAGCCTCTAACTGGAAAACACCAGGCCCAGATGCAGTACCTAACTTCTGGTTAGAAGCATTAACATCTTTGCACAAAGATTTAGCCATGAATAAGAACTATTTGTATGCACACCCTGAACAGACACCAACCTGGCTAACAGGAAAAACAATGCTCTTACTTAAGAGTGAACCTGCAAGCTACCATAAAAATTATAGACCAATAACTTGCCTTCCAACTATGTATAAACTGTACACCAGAATTGATGCCGACAGAGTATATAGTAATTTAGAATAAGACTCAATCATGGCAATAGAACAAAAGGACAATAAAAGAAAGTCATATTTATTTATTTATGCATTTACTGGGAAAGTCTGACTGGGATAAGACCCATTTTCAGCGGAGCTGCACATACAGAGATTATACAAAATTTATACAAAAAAATTATACAAAAAATATACAAGACTTACAGTACACTAGAAATTACATCCTGTGCTATTGTAGCTGGCATTTGTATTATACAATCATCTGATATAATTCCTTATTGTAGTGTAGACATTGTAGTTTCTGAAAGTAAGCCGAGGATGGCTTTGTAGGGGGGAAATTGGATAGAAAAAGATGAGGTTAGAGATTATCTAGACATGAGAGAGAGCATAGATGGAGGTGATCAGGGAAGAAGAAAAAGTATGACCAGACGCTATTAAAACTAGTTAGCCTGGAGTAGTACAGGAATAAAGTCAAGTTATCTTTTAAGATAATTTTTAAGAATCTTTTTGAATTGGTTGGTATTTGTAATGGTTCTGATGCTGTGAGGAAGTGAATTCCACCTTGTTGCTACATAAGGAGAAAATAGTGAGTCCCCTGCAGTATTAGTGGATATTTATTTGTTGAGGGAAGACTTTGATTTGTGGTATGAGGCTGGAGAATATTTAGAAGGGCAGGGTTTCTTTCTGGTTGATAAACTAGTTTGTGTTCTAAGGTTAATTGGTTATAGGATAGAAGTTGTGGAAGTTCTAACCAGGAGAGTTCTTTTTAAGGAGTGACAGTGGTGGGTATGATGTGGGCAGTCAGTTGCATATTTAGCTGTTTTATTGCAGCATGTTTCAAATTTAATTAAATCTGTCTTTTTAAGGTTGGTGAGAATTGGGGAAGCATACAGAAGTGTTGATAGAAGATGGGTTCTAGCAATGGCAACCCTAGAGGTGTTAGTTAGATACTTTTATTTCTGTAAAGAGTACCCATTTTTTGTGAACTTTCGTAATTGTTCATGCTATATCTAGGTCAAATCTTAGGTTGTTATCTATTATTACACCTAATAGTTTTATAGGTTCATAGGTTGGTACTAGGCTATCAGCCCTAGGGCCTATACAAGCCTAGCCATAACAATTCCCTGGCTATTTCTTCCCACACTATTTACTTCCCTGGACCCCTGTCTAGCAGTTCATGTTTTATTGTTGATCCTTCATCAATTCCCAAATATTTAAACATGTTTGTGAATCGGCATTAATTTTAGTATTATTCCTAGCTGTAATGTAGAAAGTGTTGGGGAGTATCTTGTGGGTTGGAAGGTCATGAGTTTTGTTTTTTTGGGGTTGAGTATGAGCTGATGGTTAGAAAGACAAATAAACAAAAGGATCATCTGTTGCTAAATAAAGTCATAATGGAGAACTGTAAAAAGGGGAAGAATCCTAAGTATAGTATGCATTGACTACAAAAAAGCATTTGATAGTATCCCACATTCATGGATAAAAGAGTGCTTAAAATATATAAGATGCATGCTACAGTGATCAACTACAGTACAGTGACCATGAAGCAGTGGCAGACCACTTTGCAGTTAAGCCATGATAAAGGACAAATTATTATTCCAGGGATAAAAATCCAAAGGGGGATATTCTAGGGTGACTCCCTGTCACCTCTGCTATTCTGTCTTGCCCTTAACCCATTAAGCTGTCTACTTAGCAGATTAGGCCATGGCTCTAATTTGGCTTCTGGAAAACATCAAAGTGTAAAGACTTCTCATCTTCTCTTTGTCGATGGTTTAAAACTGCATAGCACATCAGATGAGGAACTGAAAGCACAACTGAAAGTAATTCAAACTTTTTCAGATGATATAACAATGTCATTTCGTCTTGATGAGTGTACAAAAGCAACCTTTAAAGCAGGAAAACCGCAGCATCAAGATAACATCAGTTTGGGACAAGAATATGATATAATAGAACTTGAGCAAGAGGGAGTATATAAATATTTGAGAATTGATGAAGGATCAACAATAAAAGGAATATTTTAGAAAACTTAAATTAATCCTGAAAACAGTGTTGACGTCTAGGAACAAAATCCAAGCTATAAACAAATTTGCTCTTCCTTTCCTAACTTACAGTTTTAGAGTGATTGACTGGCCCCAAAACGTGTTGGATAGATTAGATAGGAAAACAAGAAGGATGTTTCATGCTCACCAAATGATTTATAAAAATCAGTGCATTTCAAGATTATATATTCCCTGTTCTGAAGGAGGTATGGGCCTCCTTGAAATTGATTACATGTATAGGTCTGCAGTCGTGGAACTGCACATATCTGCTGATCTCACAGGACCCAAACGTTGTGAAAGTTTTGAATCATGAGGAGAATAAATCTAAGATGACTTCCCTGCTTAGTCTAGCAGAAGCATATCAACGTCAAGTAAGAATTGAAATTAAACCAGAAGTAGACAAAAGTCAGGCGGCAGCTGAATGTGCTAAAAAAAACATAGAAAATATAGGGTGAAGGATCAGATGAAAAGGTAAGAAATGCGGAAAATGCATAAATATAGTTGGAAGTATAGAAAACTTCTGGAATAACCTCCTGTTGATCAAGATCAAATGCAGGAATGGTTAAGGAGAGGCAAATTCAAGCCAAAAGATGGAAGGTTAATGTTAGCAGCCCAAGATAGTGGTTTACAAAGCCCATTGAACATGTGGGAGAAACAAATGTAGGTTTTGTAAAACAGAATTGGAAATAGTCGCACAACTTGTTGCTGGTTGTAACATACTAATGGTGTACTGAAAGGCATAATAATGTGGCAGGACTGTTCCCCTGGGGATTGTGTAAACAATATGGTATTGAAGTAGCTGAAAAACACTGGAAACATGAACCACATAGCATCATAGAAAATGAAGTCTGCATCACATGGGATCACCCATTATCAACAGTTCAAAAGATAGATGCAAAAAAAAAAAAGATATAGTGGTCCATGAAAAGAAGACAAAAGTAGCACTGATCAATGAAATCGCTACACCCAGTGACTACAATGTCTTATGTATACAGAGACGCACAAAGTCATAAAATGTCAGGACATGCAGGCAGAAATGAGAATGAGAGCAGTGTGGAAGAAAGATACCCAGACAGTTCCAATAGTAGTAGGAGCAACAGGTTTTATAAATAAGAATCTACAGTCATATTTAGATATGTTACCAATACATGTAACTCTATACAAATTGCAGAAGGAGTCATTACTGAGCACATTACGGGTGCTGCGAAGAACACTTCTGGCTGACATGGAAGATTGAAACAAGACTGATTTCATGAATTTTAATCGTACTTTGACTTAGGAATGAGGCCCATTCCCTTCAAAAGACTTGGAGAAAATAAAAATGGGAGAAGACATACAACCTAAGATATTAGGATAATTAACTTATTTGAGTGTAAGTATTTGAAAAAAAAAAAGACTGAACGTTTTTAGACTTGTAATCATATGTAAACAGTTTCTGACCTAATAGTGCCACATGCTACACAGAGGAGATTAACAATTTGCACTCACTTGTGCATTCACAGCCATCTAGCCCCAGCTGCTTTATTAGTGTTTTCTGATAGAATATTATATTCTGTATGTGTCTGTTTGAAGTTTAATATTCTGTCCATTAATTTTCATCATTTCTTTCCAGACGTTCATCGTGTTTCACTGTTGCAGTCATTACAATTTGGTCATCCTGCTGGCAGGCTACCCGCAGTCGGCCCGAGTTCCAAAGTCTAGGTCCAGCGTCGGTTGCTGTCACCTCCTCCCTGACGTCAGTGCTCCAAGGGTATAAAAGATGCAGCCGATGCCTTTTTCTTCAGTCTTTCTTGCTGCGCAGTGCCCGAAGCAAAAGCAGTTCGCAAGTGCCGGTCGGCCAACTCCTGATATTTTCAAATTCGAATTTCAGATCCGGAGTCTTCATTAAAGCCAAGTACCCCATTGGGGAAACTTTTTTCTTGCACCAGACCGATGTCAGAAAAAGTTAATAATTGTATTTCTTGTGGGAAGCAAATACCTCATAAGGATTTTCATTTTTACTGTATTCCTTGCCTAGGCCCTGACCACGACGTTGCTAGTTGTCAGTTTTGTGCTAAATTTAACCAACGCACTATTAAGCGCCGGTACAATTTTGCATTTCATTACTTTGGCAGAAGATTAAATTATATAATTCTGTCGGAACAGCCAACTACTGGAGTTTATAAAAAGCGCAAAGAAAAAGAAAAGGACAGGCATCCGAGGTCCAAAACCGACGACGAGGCTTCTGTTAGGCCTGTCGCCGGTTCTCAGTGAGGCGCTTTTACAGCCCCTGACGCCCGCTACCTCAGAGCCACAGGCCGCTTCCGACTCCCACGTGGAGCCGACTAGGCCACTGGAAACTCAAGGTATTGGACACTCGGAAGCTATTCCCTCAGAAGGGTCCGGAGCCACTGAGCAGGCATCGGCCTCTGAGGATGTTTTCAGACCTACACAGTTATATGTAAAACCAACTTCACCTTCAAAGGCAAAGACTAAAGCAGCTCTAAAGACAAAGAAACAAGTACAGCATTCTCCTAGACAGGCCTCCATGCCTAAAAAACAGATGCTTAAAATGTCCGAAGACCTAATTACTTTGATCAGGGGTTCCCATCCCCCTCCTGGTAAGAGGCCTAGGCAAGAGATAGAGCATGAATCTTCAGATCAGGTTTCCATTTCCTCTTCTGAACAGGAATATTCCCTTCCTCCCTATGAGGATTCTGATGCTGAAGAATCTATCCCTTCAGCCTCTCCTCCTGAGGATTATTCTTTTGGGGAGACCCTGCATACTATGATGGAGCATTTCTACTGGGAGAGGCAAGATTACTCAGAATCCAAGAAAAGGCTCAGAGACTTCCTTTTTATTACCTACCTCAGCACAGGCCCCTTGCTATACCTCCTGTTTTAGACATTGTAGATGATGTATTTTCAGAGTCCGGTCTGTCTCCTGACTCTTTACCACCAGCTCCTGTTAAGCCAGACAGATACTACAGGTTTCCTGATTCACATAAATTTCTTTACAAAAACCCTGCTGCTGACCCAGAAACTATTTCTCAGGGTCCCAAGAGGGGGGGGGGGGTCAAGGCTTCCACTGCAAAAAACCCTATCCCCTCTGATAGGGATTCAAGGGCCCAGGTCAGATGGGTGGAAAAGATTTATACTTCTGCTACCTTGGCTGTAAGAGCTTTAAATTGTCAGTTTCATATGATTAAATATCAACAATATCTTATGTCATTGCTTAAACAGAAAATGTTGGCAAATTCAGAATGTGCAGAAAACAAAGAAATGCAGGATTTATTGTATGCAGCTGAACAAGTGGGAAAGCATACTTTGCAATGTGGTTTTGATTCTCTAGAGGCTTCCTGCAGGGCCGCAGTTACAGGTTCTGTCATTAGGAGGCATGCTTGGTTAAAAGAACAGAATCTGCCCGATCATGTTAAAGCAAAACTATTAGATGCTCCATTACAACATGTTACCTTGTTTGGTGTTAAAGCAGAAGAGGTGTCAAAGAAAATGGAGGACAAAGCTAAATCTATGCAAACAGTGAAAGATTTCATACAGGTACAGCCTTCCAGATTTAGCAGGAACTGGCCTACAAATAATTGGTCATTTCCAGTGTCAGACAGGCCACAAAGAGGCAGATACAGGTGCCCCAGAGGCAGATCACAGCCCCAAGGCTCATACAGGCCTAAACAATGGGGTGCTTCTACCTCCAAAAGTGGAGAGTAAAAATCACAGCCATACAGGAAACAGTCTCAATGACTTCTCCCTACCAGCACCAAGCATTTATCTTCTGGCAGCTCCTTTGGGGGGAAAACTAGCACTTTTTTCACAAAATTGGCACATGATCACCCAGGACGAATGGGTCTTAAATATCGTATCTCAAGGTTACAGGTTCCACTTTCACACCCTGCCAAGGCCAAACGGTATGTCAGACCTGCCACGCAATCAATGGGCAGAGGCACAAAAACAAGTTTCATCTCTCATGGACATGAGAGCCATTCAGCAAGTACCACAGCAAGAGCAGGGACAAGGATTTTACTCAAGGCTATTCTTGGTACCCAGAAAGGACAAAGCCTGGAGACCGATACTGGACCTGTCTATCGTAAACATATTCCTGGATATTCCAAAATTCAAAATGTTACCTCTGTAGCAGCTTCTGCCCATGCTGGGCAAGAAGGCTTGGCTTGTGACTTTAGACCTAAAAGAGGCATACCTGCATGTCCCAGTCAGACAGTCATGCAGAAGATACCCCAGATTTATAGCTGGCTCAAAGCACTACCAATTATCTGTACTGCCCTTTGGCTTATCTACTGCGCCCAGGGTCTTCACAAAATACCTGGCACCAGTAATTGCATTTTGCAGACAAAGAGGAATACAAATATATCCGTACTTGGATGACTGCCTTATTCAAGCAGAGAACAAGGACATTCTACTACAGCATCTGGCGTTTGTAAAAAGATTACTAACAGGTCTAGGGTACACAGTAAATGAAAAGAAATCAAAACTTGTACACTCTCAAGAGATAATATTCCTGGGTGCAGGCTTAAATACAACTGCCCAGATGGCTTATCTCACACCAGACAAGCACAGACAACTGACTACTTATTTCAAAATGTTGGCAACAAAGACCCAGTTATCTGCAAGAAAAATTCTGCAGGCTTTGGGCTTCATGGCATCCTGCATACTACTAATTCCATATGCAAGATTGCATATGAGGAAACTTCAGTGGTATCTAAAAAGTGTTTGGACTCAACATTGCCACAGCCTGGAAACAATAATTACCCTCATTCCCTGCCTGCAACAGGAGTTTCGATGGTGGACAAAAGCCTGTCACCTCAACATGGGACAGCCATTCACATTACCCACAGCCAGACAGACATTGACAACAGATGCATCAGATTATGCCTGGGGGGCCCATATGACAGGAAGATGTATTCAAGGCACATGGTCCGCAAGTCAAATGCATCTACATATCAATCAAAAAGAGATGCTAGCTGTTCAGAATGCCCTGACAGCCTTCGAGAATATACTTCATCCAGGACAACTACTGATAAAGATGGACAATACTACAGTCATGTGGTACATAAACAAGCAGGGGGGCATGCATTCCTACCCCCTCTGCAGACTAGCCATGAACTTGTGGGACACAGCACTGACTTACCAAGTACATCTGCAAGCACAGTTCCTGCCAGGAAGGATAAATACTCTGGCAGATGAACTAAGCAGCAACCTAATGGATCCCCACGAGTGGAAATTGGATCCACAAGGCTTCAGCATGATAACTAGGATCTGGGGATGCCCGGACATAGACCTATTTGCCTCCCCTCACAACTACCAACTACAGAGATTCTGCACAAGGACTTATCACAAGCAAGCATGAAAAGTGGATGCTCTATCTTTCAGCTGGAAAAACCTAACAGTATATGCCTTTCCTCCTCTGCCTCTCCTCCCCAAGGTACTCCTCAAGGTCAGATAAGAGAAGCTAAAAATGATACTGATTGCCCCAGACTGGCCCCGCCAGCACTGGTACCCAATCCTAAAGAGCTTGTCTCGATGCCCAGCTTGGACATTACCTCAAATTCCTCACTTATTGACCCAACAAGACCGTGTGATACTGCACAGCCAACTCAGTACCTTAAACCTGGCAGCATGGCGAATAATGTAGCCATTCAAGACACACCTCTCTCTAAAGCAGTGATGGATGTTATTTTGGAGGCCAGGAGACCTCGCACAAGAAAATCTTATGAAGAAAAATGGAAGCGATTCTGTGCTTGGATCCAGGCACAAGGTGTTGACATGACTGTTCCAAATATTCCTCAGATTTTGCAATACTTAACTGAGATGCTGGATAAAGGCCTTTCCTTTTCATCCATTAAAATTTATGCCTCTGCTATTTCAGCTCATTACAATACAGAACCACCTATTTTTTCTCATCCATTACTAAGGCAGTACCTCAGAGGGGCCAAAAACATAAGACCTCCAAGGAGAGCACCAATACCTGCATGGGCCCTCAACTATGTCTTGGAAAAACTCACACTGACTCCATTTGAGCCAGCCTCTGCAGCTGATATAAAATTCTTATCCTGGAAAACAGCTCTGCTCCTAGCAATTACCTCCGCTAGACGAGTCTCAGAGTTACAGGCACCCATGGCTGTGGAACCTTTTGTCATTTTCCATCCTGACAGGGTTTCTCTAAGGACAAACCCTACATTTATGCCTAAGGTAGTGTCCAGTGTGGCCCTTAACCAAACAATTCATTTGCCTGCTTTTTACCCAAACCCACAGAATAAGGGTGAGAGACTTCTGCATTCTTTGGACATTCACAGGCAGCTACGCTTCTACTTGGACAGAACCAAAGCTTTCAGAAAGACTGAACAACTTCTAGTGGCATATGCGGCAGGATCACAAGGAAAGCTTATCTCAAAACAGACTATTTCAAACTGGATAGGCTACTGCATTAGTTTCTGCTATTCACAGCATGGCAAATCAGTGCCTAAGGACATTAAGCCACATTCAACCAGAGCAGCAGCCACTTCAGCAGCCTTCCTCAGAGGAGTACCAACCAAAGACATATTAGAGGCTGCAACTTGGAGTTCAGTCCATACTTTTACAAAGCACTATCACTTACCTCTGTACTCTAAATCCAGGGCAGGCTTTGCCACTGCAGTTCTGCAGGGCCTGATAGCCTCTCCTAATCCTATTTAGCACCAGCCTCCCAACCTTAGCGTTGGGATTCAACCCAATTGTAATGACTGCAACAGTGAAACACGATGAAAATAGTACAGTTGTGTACCTACCATAAATGTAGATGTTCGAGTGTATTCACTGTTACAGTCCAGGTTACCCTCCCACCATCCCCCTTTTCCTTGCTGGAACTTATCTGTACTTCTCTATTCTATACAACCTATGTGGTGTATTTGCTTGTAGATGAAGGAAAAGTTGTTTTTTGTGTATACATGCTCATTGGCATAATTTAGCCTACCATTTTAGGGGCACCTGACATCTGGGGCAAGAAAAACTGAAGAAAATGGTGTCAGCTGCATCTTTTATACCTCTGGTGCACTGACGTCAGGGAGGAGGTGACAGCAACCAACACCGGACCTAGACTTTGGAACTCGGGCCGACTGCGGGTAGCCTGCCAGCAGGATAACCTAATTGTAATGACTGCAACAGTGAATACACTCTAACATCTACATTTATGGTAGGTACACAACTGTACCTTGTCAGTAGTGCCCTCCTGTCTTTGTGCCTCTGATTTATTTTCAGATTTGACCATGTCAAGCTTGTTATTTCAACAGTACCAGTAAACAGTGCATTTTCATAATTCTGTTTTAACAGCATACACATTCTTTGAAATAAACTTGCTTTTGCTTTTACATGTTATAGTAGTTATTTTGTAACTAGATTCTGGAGAATTGCTCAAATGCTGTGCAAGACTTCCTCTCATGCATATAACTACACCTGCTACAGGCTTGTCTTGCAGTTGTGCAGTCAGTCTGCCTTCCATGCTGTGTTCCCATTCTTGCATGGCTGTCATTTTCATATCTATTACTTTTACAGCACATCTTACCTTTATTTCTCATTTTTGCCATATTTAATTACCACTTTCATGAGTTAATTATTTAAGTGTATACTAGTAAGTTCACTTGCACAAATCTACAACTGTTGATAAGGTTAGGTTTGTTTCTTTTAATAGCCAGACCACTTATTTTATAGGTTCTTATCACAAATTGTACTATGCATTATAAAACATTGATGTAATTCAACAAATTCGTAGTCTTGTGTTACTGAACTGTAAAACAGAATCAAATCATTTCAACTCTCTTTTAAAATGTTTGCTCTTGTAAAGAAATGTCTGATAAACTAGTAAAATCATTTTTTTGGCTGAAAGTAACCACTTAGTTTATTCCCTAAGTGCTGCTGTTCTTTATGTTCAGGAAAAGTAGTAGAGTTAAGTACATTTATGACTTCCAGCAACTTGCAGAGATGTTGCACACTGTGGGCCAGATTGAGTTACTCTTGGTATAAGTCTGCCCAGGTTCCAAAAGACTTGGTGTCATGTAAATGACTTGAATTTGGTGTAAGACCTATCTAAAGTTAGGATTACACCAGGACCAGACTCCGAAAGATGTGCTTTTTGTGCAAGTGGTCACTTACACTGAGAGCAAGTCTTTTGGAATCAGGCCTTATATCTTCTCAGATTTCCCAGTTAAATCTACTTGACTTGTGGAATAAATCAAATTTCTGAACTCACAGCTTTGTTTTCAATCAATTTCTTTTCTAATGAAAGAAGTCCACGAGGTTGCAATTCAGCCATATTTGAGCCATATTTTCAGAGAATTGTACTTTGGTTGTTCTAGAAAGTGAAACTCTTGGAAAGAAATCATAATTATTCTCTTTAGAAAATATATTTCTACAGTTCTGACAAATATATTTCTGCTCTGTGTGACACCTCATTATATCAGGAGGCTTAGTATATTGCATGAAGAAACAAGACGTGGTGTAGATTCTTAACATTCTGATTGATTTATTTAGACGTGAGTGTGTACCTTGTAACATACTAATCACCGCAGCTACAACATTGGCATTAAAATCTGTACCCCATGTACAATAAATATGTTAAAAACTTGTACTGCAGATGCATTCTTACACATTTTTGCTGTCCCCAAACCAGTTCCTTTCAGATTGTGCTGCCTTTGAACCAGTTCTTAGTTTATCTACTTTGTATGATTCCCCTTGCATAGAATAGTGTTGAATGTCTTAAGGAACTTCTGGAATCCTAAAAGAAAACTTTATAAAAATAATTTCCTATGCATTGTGAATATAGTTATTATTGCTCCTCTATGTTATCATTTGTAAGGAAATTTGCATGCATCTAGCATTTGCGGTGTTTCATATCTTGATCTTTCCTGCATTACCAACACTCTGTTGTCAATCTTAAGTTGTTTCCTGTTTTATACTACATAATGGAGTAACTGGGAGGTTGCCATGCCATGTAATTTTGTTACAGTAAACATTTTTACATCTCTTGTAATTTTATGAGAAAATAGTACAGTGTGTTGAACACTTAAGTAATATTTATGTATGACTTGCGTTGAGAGTGCTTAGATTTCTAATTTTATGACTCTAGCAAGAGCATCAGTTTACTGTCTTTTGAAATAACATTCTTTGATTTTTGTTAGTGATTATTTAGTATACAGTAGTTGAAGATACGTTTAAATGTCAAGTAAATATAAAGCCAAGGAACCAATTAATGTTTTTGACTCCCAGAGATGGAGCATCATTTATGCATTTGAATGGTTCAGCTTGAAAGAGGAGCTTGTTTACTAGTTTTGTTTAGACTCATAACTGTCCTTATGAGCCACACTTGTATTGTTTATATTCATTTGTTAACTGGGTAACCCACTGGACATAAATATCATTTTTAAGGGATGACCTATGAGTACTGTCTGAATTACTGACTTCGGGTTAACACAGTAGGCACATGGAGGTGAAAGGAATCAAACTCTGCACCCTGACTACATAAGGTTGCTCATAAACAACTCCGGAACCTTTACCCTCTGCAATAACTAGCAGATATACGCTAGTCAAGGTGGTAACATTGTTCAGGCTGTGAGTGGCATTGGTGTAGGGCCATTTTATAAAGTAAGTAGATAGTTTACTTTCCTTAACAGTATTTCAGTTAATGTAAATTCATATAGCAAAATTGATAGAAAAAAGAATGACCCTGGGCATTGAGGAGTATCTTACCACCCCCTGAACTTGGATATACTAACTCTAAGGTTTCACCTTATTGGGTAAAAAGGATGCTTAGTATGGGATATTTATCCAGAATTCCCGTTTCTCTGATGCTGTGGACCATCATCAGTGAAACTCAATTAGTAGAAATACTAACTCAAAATAACCAGCTGTAGACCCTATCAAAACCGATATAAAAGACTAACAGGGTGTACCTAGATTTAAAACTTTTAATTGATTCTGCAACTACAATATGCCCAATTACCTTATTTTCTCAGATCTGTAAAAACATAGATGTAGGTATTCCTCCTAGCCTACATGTTCTATATAATGTGACAAATGCTATATAGAACTAATGCTAGATTTCACAAAAGGTCAGATGGGTATGGAAAGAAACAGCTTCAGTCAGAAATCAACAAGAGTATTGTTTATAGTATGTTATATTTGTGGGTGTCCACTTGTGGTTAGATTAAAAGGAAAAAAAGCTGTGGAGTAGAGGGATAAAGCCCTGACTATGGCCCAGGCTGCCCAGGAGGGAGGGATGGGTGCACCGATCCTAGGTGGAAGGGCACTTGTCATTGACTCTCCCTAAGTGGAGGCACGGTTGAAAGAGAGGCACTGCCCTCGGATGTAGTCAGTGATCATGGGAGTTGGGTAAAGGTAATGGATAGGGCATATAAAAGAAACCCTCCTGAATGGAAGCACAGATGGCCCAGCAATACTGTAGCAGTCCAAGGATATATAAAGATGGCTGCTATACCCTGTGTGTATGTGGAGCACTGGGGGCCAGGCTGGTAGGATGAGGTCTGAGGAAATTAAAAAAAAAAAAACTACTACACAGACTCCACAAGAATGAAAATAAATATTTTTTGTGCAGAACCTTAATAAATTATTTATTTATTTTAGTCCTTATGCAGTCTATCCATGTGGTGTTTTTTGTTAAGTGATTTTTCATCACTTTGCTTTTTTGATTGAGTGTTATCAAAAATTTGACATTTGGTTAAAGTTGTCCTTTGAAAAACCCTTCAGGAACAGAAACTACTGTTTTAAAACACTCTCAGTAATGTAAAGGTTGACACATATGATGGGGCTGTGAAAACAATGAAATGGAATGTAGTCAAGGTAGAAAAACAAATTGTGAAGTGTTTTAAGCCACAAGTCAACAGAATTTTGTTTTTGTAAATTTATTAGTAGTAAAAAAAAAATTCTCTTTGCAGATTGATACAGTTAAACTCCGCCATGCCGTATTGACTGTTCTGTTCAATGAAGTGTTCATCTCTGGGCCTATGGTACTAGCAATGTATCGTGTTATGCAGTGGCGTGGAAATCCATGTGGGACCGAACTTCCAACTTTCCACTGGGTTCTTCTGGAGTTCTCCATCTTTAGCATAATTGAAGAAATTCTCTTTTACTACTCACACAGGTGAGATGAGTTTGCGTAAAAGAAAGTACAGTGCTGTCTTTTATTAGAGACTTATACAGATCACTAATTTCAGTCTTTGGCCCTGTGCTGTAGTTAAAAAAAAATAAATAAATAGTATGGCAAAAATGAAAAATAACGTAAGTTATATTGTAAAAGTAATAGATGTAAAACTGAGTATTCTCTGGTAACTTTCTAAAAATCATCTGCTACGCAGTCTGGACTGTAGACACATTGTCAGGAAACAAATGTTGAAAATATACTGTTCAAGAATATTTTGTTATTCACTATGCCCCAGTAAAGTACTCTAGCTTTTTGATCACTGCTGTAAAATTGTAGAATCTCGTCATAGAAATCTGAGACTGTGCCCCTCAGTTTATTCTATTTCTGATCACCCCAGGGACTTTGTCTTAGGATTCTGAGCTTTGCTTGTGATTGTGTGTCTTCTGCATAACTGTGCAGTATTTGGAAGATGCTGTGTGGGTATTTGCGACCGACCGATATTTTCTTGTACAGAAGAGTTCTAATCTGCCTGACCTTGATAGTGAGACTACAGTAGTTGCTAGGATGAGAGTGACTTAACAAATTTGCTGAGTGTAGTGCATCCCATTGGTAGTCCCTGTAGGGATTTTCTCACTCAAGAGGTAAGCATGCATCCATGCAACAGTCTTTTGTGCTTACAACCACACAGGTAGGGACTGTAAAGGCAGATTCCCTCAAGCTAACCATAATGTCTGGCAGTAGTACCACCTGCATGGATAAAGCATGAGGAGAATTAGTAGAATAAAAAGAGAGAAAGCTATAGAGAGAAAGAAAATGTTACTAGAGAAAAATGCTGTTAACAAATAAAACGCATACATCATGATGTTGTTTTCTGTCTCATTTTATTTAACGGTTATCCTTTAAAGGCTGAAGGATGTGAAGCTAGTTTTGAGCTTTAAAATCCAGCTTTTATTTCTCTGCTTATTCCTAGATGTTCTTCGTGTTTCACTGTTGCAGTCATCGCATTTGGGTTATCTGCTTGCAGGAGCCCTCAGTCAGCCTGATTAACAAAGTCTTGGGTCCTGCGTTGGTTGCTGTCTCTTCTTCCGTGACGTCAGGTCATCAGGGGATATAAAACATGCAGCCGACGCCATTACATCTGTCTTTCTTGCTGTGCGGTGCCCGAAGCAGAAGCAGTTCGCAAGTGCCGGTCAGACGACTTCTGAAATTTTTGTTTTCAGGCTTCAGAACCAAAGTCTTCAACTAAAAGCTAAGTACCCCATTGGGGAAACTTTTTCTTGCTCTAAACCTATGTCAGGAAAAGTAAATAATTGCATTTCTTGTGGAAAGCAAATACCTCATAAAGATTTTCATTCGTACTGTATTCCTTGCCTAGGCCCTGGCAGCAACATACCTTGCTGTCAGTTTTGTGCCTTATTTAAACCAGGAACTATCCGTCTTCGGTATATTTTCACTTCTAAATATTTTGGTGCTCGGTTCAATTATCCTGATATGTCTTCGGTAAGCCATCCGACTACCGACATTCCGAAAAAATGCAAAGATAAAGACAGAGACAGGCCACCTAGGTCCAAAGCTGACGATGACTCTTCTCCTATGCCAGTCGCCAGTTCGCCGGTACTCAGTGAGGCACTTTTGCAGCCCCGATACCCGCTACTTCAGATTCACAGTCCTCTACTGAGACCCATTTGGAGTCCGGTATGCCGCGAGATGCTTCAACTGTGGAACCTGCAGATGTGTCTACCTTGGATGGGTCCAGAGCCGCTGTGCAGGCACCAGCTTCTGAGGGTGTATTCAGGCCTACTGACGTGCGTATTAAACGGACGCCATCTTCTTCTTCAAGGCCTAAAACTCGAACCATGCCTAGAAAACAGACACCCAGACAGCATGGTTAGGCCTCTATGCCTAAAAAACAAATGATAAGAATGGCTGAAAACCTTATTACTTTAATCAGGGGAAGCCAGCCTTCCCCCTCTAAGAGACCTTTGGACTGAGTTTGCTTATGATACGTCTGACCAGGATTCTGAATTTTCTGTTTCCTCTGATGACCAGGATTTACCCTTATCTACCTATGGGGATTCTGATGCTGAGGAATATATTCCCTCTGCATCCCCCCCAGAGGATTTCTGTTTTGGTGAAACCTTGCATACCCTCAGGGAGCATTTTCGTTGGGAAAGTCAGGATTTCTCTGATTCTAAAAAGAGGCTTAGGGATTTTTTACTCCTGCCCCAGCACAGGCCTTTAGTCATACCTCCTGTACTAGATATTGTTGATGATGCCTTTTCAGAATCTAGCTTGGCCCCTGACTTGTTACCTCCTGCTCCCAGAAAACCTGATAGATATTAAAGGGTCCCTGACTCTCACAAGTTCCTTTTCAAAAATCCTACTGCGGATCCTGAGACCATTTCACAGGGACCCAAGGGCATTAAAGCTACTACTGCCAAAAATCCTACCCCTCTGATAGAGAGTCCAGAGCACTGCATAGATGGGGAAAGAAGGTATACACTTCTGCAACTTTGGCCATTAGGGCCTTAAATTACCAGTTTCATATGTTAAAGTATCAGCAGCATATTATTGAATTGTGTAAACAGAAAGTGATGTTGATTCCTGATTGTGCTGAAAATAAGGATGGAAAACATACTTTGCAATGTGGTTTTGATTCACTAGAGGCATCTTGCAGGGCTGCTGTAACTGGGTCTGTACTTATAAGGCATGCGTGGCTTAAGGAGCCATCCTTGCCAGGTCATGTTAAAGCAAAATTACTGGATGCTCCCTTAAATCAGGACCACCTGTTTGGCAACAATGCAGAAGAAGTTCTTAAAAAGATGGAGGAAAAGGCTAAATCTATGCAAACTGCTAAAGATTTCTTGAAAGTACAACCTCCAAGGTTTAGTAGGCATTGGCCTTCCAGGAATTGGTCCTTTCCTGCCTCTTCCAGACCTTTTCAGTCCAAACCCAGATCCAGCAGAGCACCCAGGTTTCAGTCCCAGGGTATGCACAGGACTAAGCAGTGGTGGGCCTCCACTTCCAAATCTGGGAGTAATAAAACTCCCCCCTATGGTAAACTGTCTCAAAGACTTCTTTTTAAAACTTCCAAGCACTTCTCAACTGACTGCCCCTTTGGGAGGAAAGATTGCTCTTCATGCAAAGAATTGGGAACTTATTACCCAGGACAAATAGGTTTTAAATATAGTGTCCCAAGGATACAGATTTCACTTCCACAAGTTACCAACACCAGGCGGATGGCCAGATCTACCCCCAAATCAGTGGGTAGAGGCCCAAAAGCAAGTACTTTCTCTCTTAAACATGGGGGCTATTTATTTAGTACCAGAAGAGGAAAAGGAGCAAGGTATCTACTTGAGACTTCTCCTGGTACCCAGAAAATACAATTCATGGTGTCCTATCCTGGACCTGTCTATTCTAAACACCTTTTTGGTGATTCCAAAATTCAAGATGCTGACTCTTCACCAGTTGCTTCCTATGCTAGGCAAAGATGCCTGGTTGGCAACACTAGATTTAAAGGAAGCATACCTGCACATCCCAATCAGGGGAATTTTGCAGAAGATACCTACGCTTCAAAGCAGGCTACATGCACTATCAGTTCTCTGCACTGCCCTTTGGCTTATCTACTGTCTCCAGGGAGTTCACAAAGTGCCTAGCTCCAGTCATTGCATTTTGCAGGCAAAGAAATATTCAAATATACCCATACCTGGATGATTGTCTAATTCAAGCAGAAAGCCAGGACATACTTTTGAATAATCTGGCCTTTGTACATAGGGTGCTAACTTGTCTGGGGTACACCATAAATGAAATGAAATCACACCTGGTACCCTGTCAACAAATTATATTCCTGGGAGCAAGCTTGAATGCAACTTCCCAGATGGCTTTCCTTACGCCAGAGAAACAAATTCACTTGACAACCTACTTCAAACAAGTGGCCACAGAAACCCTGCTATCTGCAAGGCAAATACTACAAGCTTTTGGGTTCATGGCCTCCTGCATTCTTCTAATTCCATATGCAAGACTGCATATGAGGAAACTACAATGGTATCTAAAAAGCCTATGGTGTCAACATTCTCAGGATCTAGAAGCAACGATTCCTATCATACATTGCGTACGCCTAGAGTTTCTTTGGTGGGCAGAGGCCTGCCACCAAAACAAGGGACTACTATTCACACTACCCCCTGCCGCCCAAACCCTAACAGACGCATCCATCTATGCATGGGGGGGGGGGGCTCACCTGGCAGGGAAGTGCATTCAGGGCAAATGGAACCCAAGTCAAATGCACCTGCATAGCAATCAAATGTTAGCTGTACAGAATGCTCTGACAGCCTTCAAGGACCACATTCTTCCAGGACAATTAATGGTAAAGACAAACAACACCACTGTTATGTGGTACATAAACAAGTGGGGGGAACACATTCTTACCCCCTTTGCAGACTAGCCATGGCATTGTGGAACACAGCATTGAGCTACCAAGTGCATCTACAATTCCTGCTAGGAAAACTAAATACACTGACAGATGGACTAAGCAGAAACCTCATGGACCCACATGAGTGGAAACTGGAACCAAGGATTTTCAACATGTTGACAAGCAAATGGGGGAGCCCAAATATACACCTGTTTGCCTCCCCCCAGAACTATCAATTGGACAAATCTTGCACAGGGACTCCCCACAAACAAGCCTGGAAAGTGGTTGCTCTGTCCTTCAGCTGGAAAAACCTATCAGTTTATGCCTTTCCTCCTCTGCCTCTGCTCTCCAAAGTACTACTAAAGATCAAACAAGACAAACCAAGGACGATTTTGATTGCACCAGACTGGCCACGCCAACACTGGTACCCCCTCTTGCACAGTGTGTCACTGTTGGCCCCATGGCACCTGCCTCAGACTCCTACCCTGTTGTCTCAGCAGGAGAACCAGATTCTGCACCCTCAGCTTCAAACACTGAACCTAGCAACCTGGCTAATTATCTAATCTCGTCTTTACCATCCCTCAGTAAACCAGTGATGGATATAATTTTAGAGGCAAGGAGGCCTAGTACTAGGAAATCTTATGCTGAAAAATGGAAAAAAATTATGTGCCTGGAACCAATCTCAAGGGATGAGCACAGCAGTGCCCAATTTACCTCAGATTTTGCAATACTTAATTGAGATGCTTCACAAGGGCCGGTCTTTCTCCTCCATCAAAATTCACGCCTCAGCCATTTCAGCTCATTATAACCCAGAACCTCCCCTCTTCTCTCATCCACTGCTCAAGCAGTTCCTCAGATGGGCCAAAAATTTAAGACCACACAGGAGAGCTCTAACTCCAGCATGGGACATTAACTTTGTATTGGAGAAACTCACTCTTCCTCCTTCCAAGCCAGCTGCTACTGCAAGTTTAAAATTACTTTCTTGGAAAACAGCTTTCCTTTATATTTATTTTATTTTATTTTATTTATTTATTTTACATTTGTTGACCAGGCTAGTCTAGCTGGATATATTTCCATTTTCAGTAGAGGCCCGGGGAGAAAAGCTCCAACTTTTAGCAATCACTTCAGCAAGAAGGGTATCTGAATTACGGGCTCTTATGGCAGTGGAGCCTTTCATCATCTTTCATGCGGACAGGGTGTCCCTCAGGACCAATCCCTCTTTCATGCCCAAGTGGTATCCAGTAGGGCCCTTAATCAGTCCATTCATCTGCCAACCTTCTTTCCTAATCCACAGAACAAAGGGGAATGGATACTGCACTCCTTAGATGTGCACAGACAACTTAGATTCTACTTGGACAGGACTAAACCTCAAAGGAAATCTGAACAACTACTGGTGTCATTCGCTGCAGGGGCAGAGGGGAAGGCTATTTCAAAGCAAACTATTTCTAAATGTATAGGCCATTGCATTCATTTCTGCTATAAGTACCATGGAAAACCTATTCCACAGGGGATCGGACCTCACTCAACCAGGTCTGCATCTACCTCTACAGCCTTTCTCAGAAATGTCCCTACCAGGGACTTCCTTGAAGCTGCTACCTGGAGTTCTGTGCATACTTTCACCAAGCATTACCATCTTCCAGTTTTCTCTAAATCCAGAACTGGCTTTGCCACTGCAGTCTTGCAGGGCCTTATTGCTGGTCCTAATGCTATCTAAATTCCTCCTCCCATCCTTAGCTTTGGGAATCTACCCAAATATGATGACTGCAACAATGAAACACGAAGAACATAGTACAGTTGTGTACACTTACCATGAATGTAGATGTTCGAGTGTATTCACTGTTGCAGTCCTGGTTACCCTCCCTCCAGCCCCCTTACTTCTTTTGGCTATACCTCTACTCTCATTTACTATGCTTAAAAGCTTTTTGGTGTATTTGCTTTTTTGTTGGAGGTATAACCTTGTATATTTATAGATTTAATTGCTTCCCATTAGGGGGGCACCTGACATCTGGGGCAAGAAAAACTGATGTAATGCATTGGCTGCATGTTTTATACCCCTGACGACCTGACATCACGGAAGAAGAGAGCGCAACCGACGCAGGACCCAAGACTTTGTTAATCAGGCCGACTCAGGGCTACTGCAAGCAGATAACCCAAATGTGATGACTGCAACAGTGAATACACTCGAACGTCTACATTTATGGTAAGTGTACATGACTGTACTTTCTTCATAATTACACAATAAAACCACTGCTATTCCAGTTATAAAAAAGAAACAAAAAAAAAATTCTGTGACACTGACAGAAAACGCATTGACACTGGAACACAGACATTATGAAATACCTTTTTTTTTGGACCAACATAGGTTTTGCAGTTACTCTAGCTTTCGGGTAAGCACACGGCCTTCATCATATTATGCTTATACTTAATGTGCTAAAATATTTAATGGTGCCATTGCCATTTGAATGTCAAGTTCATTTCTATAGAAAAGCAAAGTTAAATCTGTTAAGAAATTTAAAAAGCAACATGGTAGCCATGAACTATGGAAGAAGACTTATTTTATTTATTTATTTTACATTTATTTACTGGGATAGTCTGACTGAGCAAGTTGCCCATTTTCAGTGGAGGCCCGGAGAGAAAAGCTGCACACAGTACAAAAATTGACAGTACAGCAACATACACATAGTAATGTACTTAAATGTACATGTTAAGTATGCATAGAGAATTATCTGTAGAGAAAATCATCACAAAGCACAAAATTAGCAATACAAGAATGTACACATACAAATATACTTAAAATACATGCAGAATATACATAAGAAATTATTCAAAGAGAATAGAGTGAATAGTAGAAGGAACATAAACCCTTAACTCCCTAAGGAATCATTGTAAGATCAACTGAAACACTTGAGGAATAGACAAACCAGTTTCTGTGTGTGTATATATATATATATATATATATATATATATATATATATGGAATATGTGAAGAAGCCTTTGTGTGGTATCTGGGGTGCAGTAAGATATTTGATCTAGTGGAGGTTATCCTGGGTCTAAACAGGTACACTTCCATGAGCTGGTTAAGTAGGACCGGAGAAGGATCTTAAAGTTATGTTTAGTCTCTAGGGTCTGGATTTCTAGAGGACGGGTATTCCATATTTTTGCAATGGCACTAGAGTTCAGGGAGTCACCTGAACTATTCCTCCTTTTGGATATTTCAACTAGTGCTTTGTTGGTGGATCTTGAAAAACAATTGTTAGTGTAGTGATTTAGTAGGCCTTGTAGAAATGGAGGTTTTTTGGGGGGGTATAGGATCTAATGAGCAGTTGTAAGCTGGTTATAGGTCAGTAGGTTTGGTAGTTCCAGCCAGGATAGTTGTTTTAGGGCTAGACAGTGGTGGGTCTTGAAAGCTGAGCCAAACTTTGCAGTTTTGTTGTAACATCTGGTTAATTTGTTTGTCTCCTTTATTTAGATTAGTTGGTAAAGGGGAAGCATAGACAAGTGTAGAGAGTAGATGGGTTTTTGCTATGGTGGCTCTACTGTTATTGGTGAGGTAGTTTTTGCATCTGTAGAGGGTGCCGAGTTTTTTATAGACTTCTGTTATTGTTTGTGCTATGCTATGTTTGTCGAATTTCATGTTGTTATCTATGATAACTCTTAATAGTTTGGTTTGTGAGACTGTGAGATGGAGGTATTGTTAGAGGAGATTATTTTAAATGGGGGAATGGGGTCTGTGGCTTTTGAGGGATGAAATAGCATTACTTCTTTTTTTAGGGTTAAGTAATAGCTGTGAGTTGAATAACCACATTTGTATGGCAGTAAAGGATTCTTGGGTAATTTTCTGCAGAAGTTGAACAAAGGAGGCAGAGCAGATTAGTGTAGAGTCACTGGCGTACTGGACCAGATTGGCATGTAGGCTGGCTTTGTGAAAGCCATTGGTAAATATGGTGAAGAGGAAAGGTCCAAGGATGGATCCTTGTGAGGCACCTAAGGTTGCTGGGAGGAAAGGAGATAGTTTTGTCATTTTATGACTTGTTGACGGTTAGATAGTTTTTCAACCATAATAGTCTGGAGTTAGGCTGAAATTTGAGAGTACAGTTAGGAGTTTGGAATGTGAGACGGTGTTGAATGCTTTGGAGAGATTGAAAAAAATTTTACAATAGTTTATTTTTATTATTATTTTGGCCTCTACCACCTTTGAGAAGTCTACCTTTTCCTGGCTTCCTGTTTATTGATTTATTCCCCACCCTTCAAATGTAGTACTCCCATATCACCTCAACATGTGCATTTCCCCTTTCCAAGTAGAAATCAGGATTTGTCATCTCATTTTATTACCATATACTGAGGCAAAAGATGGAAGCACCTAGTTTTGAGCAGTTTTTGCTATACATAATCATATTCAAGTATTTTTGGTTTTGCCAGCTTTACAGGAGAGTTTGTGAAGCAGAGTATTATTTTGCTGTATTTGTTAAATATTTGAACAGCAATGCATGACAGAGTGTCTTATGGTGGAGTGACCATCTCACTGTCGGTAGCTTGTTGAGATGAAACGTAAGGCATAGCTATGTGGGAGTCTTCTGCAACGTGAAGGGAGCCATTTGTTTACTTTAATACACATTAATTATAATTATTATTTAAGTGTTACATTTACACCAAATCATTTTATTAGCAGTCATTTTCATTTCCAGTCATGTGTATGTGCATCCCTTGGTGGGAGTGTCATATTATTCCATAACTACATGAGTCCCACAACTCGGACTATACATATTCTTTAACTATTTATTTTGTAATGTTATATTGATAAAGAATGCAACAAACTAACATTGAAGCCAGCTCATGTGTGCAGATCCATCTATAACTACAAGAAAGCAACAGAATTTAACAAAGCCTAAAAGTCATATGTGGTGCAGCAGGCTAGGAGAAGACTTTGTGCTGATAAGGGCGGTGGTTGCATGTGTAAAATCCAGAGAAAAAGCATCTTGTACAGTGTGACCCGAGGACACAATCTGTTGATTTTAAAGATCATACACCAGTTTTCAGATAAAGCATGCATGAACTTTTCCAAGGTTGTAATTACAAAATTTGCCTATCACAAATAGTTTATAAGGTTAAAAGCTTATGATAGGCATGTTTGGAATTCTGTATGTAATGATTGTCAAAAAGTAGTAGCATTATGCAATTTTCATATAACAGTAATCAGTAACAGTAGCTGTTAAAATGGATTAATATAAAAGCGAATGCTGAAGCAAGTGAACAGAGTAGTAGAATGAAGTTTTGTAAATTAAAACATTATGTGAAAGTATAAAGAAGCAATTTCTGTATGCCAGTGCAGGCAACTGTGTGTGAAAGTATTTCAAGTGATCTGTGGCTCTTGAAACAAATAAGTGAGTCTGCAGTTTCGCCCCAATCCCTATTTTGTGTGATTTTTACCCAGTAGCTGCCATAATTGTGCCTTATTGGCTCATCAGTTCTTAGGGATGAGAGCCAAGGAAGACGCTGTCTTGAAGCAAAAGCAGAAATTCATGAATGTTTGCTGGTACAAAAGTGACAATCTTTGCAAAGCACTGTATGAAAAAGACCTTGTACACCATTCAGGGGTTAGAGCAACATGTAAACGCTAAGAAAATGCATATGATGGGATACAAGTACAGTTTTAAAATAGATGAGCATGTTGAACATATTAGCTCTGATGAAGTGACCATGGATGATTATGTAAGTTGTATTGGGAGAGCTGAGTTAAATTGTAGAACAAATGCAATTCCATATGACAAGTTTTTTGGTTTTGCTAAATAAAATATGTATTCTGCAGAGTTTGGCAGCATCTGCAAAAACATCTAAAAAGCAATAAGAACATTAACCCAATATCCATATTAACTGCAGAATATATTAGGTCCTGTAAAATAAACTGTATGAGACATAGACATTTATAGAATATATGACATAACTTCATTGACTATTGGAGCAATGCTATTTTGGGGAATGGCTGGCAGAGTTAACATATTTGTGTGGCATGTTTTCTTGGAGCTGCATTATAGATGTTGGCAGGATTCAAAACTGTAAACACTAGTGTCGGTTCAGAGGAAAACGATGAATGTCAAAAGTTGTAACAGAGGCTACAACCCCACACTGTTCACCTGCATCCATATAAAAGAAAGAAGCTGGAAACAGCGCACTAAAACCGCACTTTATTGTACTTCACAACGATACTGAAATCCACAAAATAATCCACAAGGTAAACGCTTTGGAGCAAATCAATGCGTTTTCGTCAGCTTGGTGCTACGACTTCATCAGACAATTAAGTTTAATTGATGAACCATTAAATAATAAAATTCAAAGAAAAAAAGACCAATTAAAACAATTGCATTCTATTTAAACCAATGGCAAAACATGAAAGACAAAAGGGCTCATTATAATAAGAAAACAGTATATAATATATAAATGTCATAAAATTCAATTAAAATCTGTTCTGAAATTTGTTCTGACGTTTAAAAACTTTACAATTGATTAATCAAATTGTGCTTCAATAAATAATTACATTATTAAATCAAATAAATAAATAAATATGATAAAAACCTCAGTTAAGTTTATATAAATATATGAATGTTAGGGAAAAAGTTTTGTTTAAAATCAGGGATAAAATGGTGAACAATGGTGCCATCTACTGTTCTTTTGTGGTAAACTATTGCTAGTTCACTTCATATTTTAGCTGCTCTCAGTTTCAAAACTGAAGCTAGGGAAATGCATTCATTTAAACCCAGTTGTTTGTTGGCTTCTAATAATATTTGCCAACATAATTCCTTATACTCCAGCCATTCTTCCCAGGGGCCTCCTCTCATTTCTTTTTTCACCTGTTCTAAAACAAAAAAAGAAAATTTTGACTCTTTACAGGTTTTTGTGTGTTTGAACAAAGCATTCGTGTCTTTTTCTTTTTGTATTTCATACAGGTGTTCATATATTCTTCTCTTTAATATTCTTTCTGTTTTTCCGACATAGTAGGAGTTGCAATTTGAGCACGTTGCCAAATAAACTACTCCCTGGGATTCGCAGTTAAAATATCCTGTACTATATATATTCATTTCCCTAGCTTCTAGGAATATTTCTCTTTTGTTAGAAATATATGGGCACTGTTTACAACGTCCACAATGAAATGTTCCATAAGTAGTGCTGCTAGAGCATGTCTTCTCAAAAACATTATTGATGTCATTAACTTGGTTATTTTCTAAAAATTTTTTGATGCTACGTGCATTCTTATATACAACTTTTGGGACCCTTTCTTTGATGTTCGGAATGTCCGAAAAGGATATGAATTTGTCCCACTCAGTTTGAAAGATTCTTTTTACTTTAGAGTTGAACAAGTTGAATTCTAAAAATAGTGCTGATTGGTATTCAAAATCAGCTGGTGTATTGTTCTTACTAGTGTTAAAATGGGTATCCATAGTGTCACCATTTGTCATGGAATTCATGATGTTAGTCGGACAACCCTTAATGGGTTTAAATTTTGTCTGTCTATGTTGTTCCACCTCTTTTCTAATATCTTTGATAAAATCCGGTGGGTATCCTCTAGCTAAGAACATACCTTCTAAGATGTTACATTCAACAAAGAAATCCTCATCCCTGCTGGTCATGCGACACCCTCTCACAAATTGTCCCTTGACAATGTTCCTTTTACAGTGTGGCGGGTGTGCGCTGTTGTAATGCAGGAAAGAATTGCAAAAGGTGTTTTTCCTGAATACCTTGGTTTCTAAATCTTTTTTGTTCTCACTCTTGTGAACTTCGACGTCCAAATATTGTAGCTTGTCAAGAGAGGTGGAGTGTGTAAATCTCAAATAATGGGTAGTGCTGTTGATATAGTCTAGAAATTCAGTCAATTTTTCGTTGCCTCCTGTCCAAAAAATGACAATATCATCGAGGTAACGTCTGTATAACGACCAATATTGTTGGTATCCTGAATTCAGGATGTAATTCAATTCCCAACCTGCTAGTACTATATTTGCATGGGTTGGTGCGCAGGCCGCACCCATTGCTACCCCTTTTGTTTGTTGGTAAAATTCTCCATTAAATGTTATAAAGTTGTATTTCAATATTGTATCCATTAACTCCACTATTGCAACTTTTTCTGAATGTGCTAGGATATTATCCATGAAGACTATATCTTCAAATATACTCATGCCTTCATGGTGTGGTATGCAAGTGAAGAGATCCACCACATCTATAGTGACAAAAATCAAGTTCTCAGTTAAGAGGTTTGATGTAATACTTCTTAGTAAGTCCCATGAATCTTTCAATATGTGTTTATAGTTGTTACAAATATGTTTGATCTTGTAGTCCACAAATTTGGCCATAGGAAGAGTTTTAGAACAGTCAGCTGACACAATAGGTCTTAATGGAGGGTCACTTACATTTTTGTGTACCTTCGGTATGCCGAAAATGATTGGGATCTTCGGTTTCGGCACTGACAAAAATTTGTGCGTATTATTGTCAATTGTTCCCTCCATGATCATGTTATTAAGTGCTATGTCAATTTTCTGGTAAGCCAAGTACACCTCATCAATTGATACATTTCTGCATTTGTTTTCTTCTCTAAGAATATTATTAATTTTGCCTTCATATATAATATTATCCATAATCACCACTCCCCCTCCTTTGTCTGGCTTCATAATTCTTATTTGAGTGTTTTTCCTTAAATCTTCCAGAGTTTCATGTTCTTTTCCTGTGAGGTTATACACCTTATAATGTTGTTTAAACTCCTTCCTAATTTCATTCTCTAACACCAATTCCAGATTCTTTATTTGCGGGAGGAGTGGGGGGTTGTAGATGCTGCGTCTGGTTAAGGCAGAATGTTGTAAATCTTGGTTCCCTGATGTAGCTGGTAAAATGGCTTGCAAGTTCAGCTTCCTAAGGAACAGCTTCATGTCTAAAATAGTTTTTACTAAGTCACCTCTAGTACTTGGAATAAATTTAAACCCTTTGCTAAGTAGGTCAAAATGTGCCCTATTTAAAGTGATGTTACTAAAATTGTATATAGAAAAATTTTTAAAAGAGTGTGTTGTGCCTGTACGTAAAATCTCAAAATCTGTATCTAAACCTGGAGGGTCAACAAGATTTTGAATGGGGGATTCGGTGGGGGTGGGGGTGTAGATGATATTAGTTAATACCTCCCTCTCCCCCTTCTTCCTCCCCCTCTCTGAAAATTCTGAATTCACCTGCATCCATAATACTTGCATATACTAATTCTGACATTGCTGCTCATTCTCCGCGGTATTGCAGTCATGGAATCACTATATGAACAAAGATACTCGCACAGTTATTTTGAAGTTCTGGTTTATATAGTAAAACTACTTTCTAAAGAAAATGCAACACTTAATCAAATGTTAAGTGCAACAGTATCAGTGGAAATAACATCCATGCACACACTGACATTACATCATGATGCAGTGTAGAATGTCTGTTGAGTCACTGTGGTGGAGTTGATATAAACAGACAGCAGAAGGTGATATAAAGTGACCATACTGGGATAATATGCAAGTAGAAAATGGTATCATTAAATTAAATAACAAAACAAAGTGCAGAATGAAACGCATGATTCAAAATGTGCATTTAAAATAGTGGATACAGAAAGATGAATAGGTCATATAAAATGGTCAGATAAAGAAGATAAACATTATGGTTTAATGTGCTTAGAGCTGTAGAGCATGTATTGAACTAACTGAGAAACTGCATTACTCCAGAAGTAAACCTCAAAATGGAGAGGATACAGCAGTTGCAATGTGTTTATCTGTATGAGTGTCAGAAAATATTTCCATACATATCATTAAGTCAGTCAGAACTGTTACTGAAGTCCTGTACAAGGAAAATAACTGATGATGTTATGTGGTCCTATCTCGCCTACATTCCTTACTCACGGGTTCGGCTCCAACTCGGCCAAAACTTTCTAGCACGAAGTCTCTAATTGCTGGGCTAACCCGGTATCCCAGGGTGCACCTCGCCCTAGCCCCAGATCTCGTTTTCCGCTCGTAGAGTTAGGACGTGGTCTCGCTTGGCTGTGGCTAAGTACTCTTTTAAAATACTTTTAAAATACTCTTAGTATTTTAGCAGTCTCCTTTTGACAAAAGCTATTTTCATAGCTATTCCTCGTGCTTGAATAGTTGTTGCGTGAGGTTGAGAGTTTAGTTGATGTCCTTCAAGGATGCATCTGCAGTCCTAACATATGGGTTGTCCTGCCTCAGGCAGCCCTTCGGTCGGCCGGATTCCAAAGTCTGGGTCTGGCCTCGGCTGATGTCGCACTTCACCCGACGTCATAGCTGCTGGGGTATAAAGGCATCAGCCGACGCCATTTTCCTCAGTCTTTCTTGCCGCGCGGTGCCCGATACAGAAGCTGTTCGCAAGTGCCGGTCGGTCAGATCCAGAGATTTCTACTACCGAAGACTTCTAAAAAAGCTAAGTACCCTGTTGGGGACTCTTTCTTGCCTCAGCCGATGTCAGACAAAGTAAATAATTGTTTAACTTGTGGGAAACAAATACCTCATAAGGGTTTCCACTCTTACTGCCTTCCTTGCTTAGGCCCAGACCACGACGTATCAGCTTGTCTAGCCTGTGCTTCCTTCAACCGACGGACGCTTAGACGTCAGTCGGAGTTTGCAGAGGAGTTTTTTGGTCCCGCTTTTGCATATAAAATGCCGTCGGAGACTCCGACTACACAATTAGCTAAAAAGCGCAAGGAAAAGGACCGACACTCGCGGTCCGTGGTTTCGGCTGAAACCACAGTTAGGCCAACCGCGAGTGTCTCGGTTTCGGCTGAAACCGAGTCCTCGGTTCTTCCTTCGGCCGAAAGCATGCCTCCGATAACCGAGGCCTCACAGAGCATGGCTGAATCTGCTACTGAAATTACTGCTACAGAAGCAGGCACCCAGGATTTGTCAGACACTATTCCTTTAGACATTTCTACCCCTGCACGTGGGGCTGCTAGACCCCCTGCTTCTATGTCTATCAAGGCCTTTTCCAGGGCTAAAGCAGCTAAATCTTCTAAGGCCTTACCTACAAAAGCTCCCTCACACAGGCCTACCTCTAGTTCCCAGATACTCAGCCTGGCTGAGAATCTTATTTCTTTGATCAGGGGATCCCAACCTCACCCAGGCAGGGCCTCTCAACCTCCTCCAGATAAGAGGCCTAGGACTGAACCCCCTGAACCTGTCTCTACAGACTACTCCTCGGATGACTCAGATATTTCAGACCATCAGGAAGGCCCATATTCTCCTTATGAGGATTCTGATGCAGAAGACTCCATTCCTTCTGCTTCTCCTCCTGAAGAATTTTCTTTTGGGGAAACCCTACACTCTATGAGGGAACACTTCCAATGGCAGGGCCAGGATTTCTCAGATTCAAGGAAAAGGCTAAGGACTTTTTTACACTTACCACAGCATAGGCCTTTAGCCATTCCTCCAGTACTATCAGTTGTTGATGATGCATATAATGATGCCAGTACTGCCCCTGATTCTCTTCCTCCGGCCCCTGCCAAGCCAGACAGATATTACAGGGTCCCGGACACACACTACCACTTGTATAAGGCTCATGTTGCAGACCCAGAAACCATTTCACAGGGCCCTAAAGGTGTGGCAGCTGCCTCTGCCAAAAACCCTCTTCCCTCTGAAAGGGAATCTAGAGCATTAGAGAGATGGGGTAAAAAGGTTTATACATCTGCTACTCTTTCGGCCAGGGCCTTAAACTGTTAATTTCACATGATTCAGTACCAGGAATTTTTGTTAGACCAGCTAAATAAAAAACTGTCCTCTCCTGAACCTATAGACCGCAAGTCCCTTCAGGATTTGGTATATAACTCTCAGCAGGTCAGTAATCATTTCTTAAAATGTGGCTATGAAGCACTGGAGGCTTCCTTTAGATCAGCTATGACTGGAGCAGTGATTCGAAGGCATGCCTGGTTAAAAGAGCAATCCATACCAGACCATGTTAAGTCAAAACTCATTGATGCTCCTATGGAGAAACAAAGTTTGTTTGGCTCCCCTGCACAGGAGGTACTAAAGAAAGTGGAAGAAAAAGCAAAATCTGTCCAAACAGTCAAGGATTTCTTACAGGTCCAACCTCCGAGGCTTAGCAGAAATTGGCCTTCGAAGAATTGGTCCTTTCCAGACACCTCCAGAGCACAGAGAGGCAGAAATAGACGCCCAAGAGGCAGAGGTCAATCTAGGGGTGCCTACAGGGGACGTCAGTGTCAACCTGCCAACCAGAGAAGTGCTGCCACAGCTGCAACTACAACCACTTCCACAGGACAGACACAATGACTTGGCTCTGGTTCCGCCTACCAGGGAACAACTGGAAGCACCCTTGGGCGGAAAGCTAGCCTTATTTTCCGACAACTGGCATTGCATTACAGGAGACAAATGGACTTTACAAACAATAGACAAGGGCTACAGGTTTCACTTCCACTCTCTACCAAAAAAGAGAGGAGTGCCAAACCTCCCACCAAGCCAAAAAACAGAGGCTCAAAAACAAATCAACAACTTACTAAGGATGAGAGCTATAGAAAAGGTACCACCTATGGAACAAGGCCAAGGATTTTACTCCACACTATTCCTTGTACCAAGAAAAGAAAATCAATGGAGACCTATTCTCGACTTGTCCGCACTGAACACATACCTCATTGTTCCAAAATTCAAAATGCTGACCCTCCAGCAACTTCTTCCCATGCTGGGCAAGGAGTCTTGGCTGGTGACTCTAGATCTCAAGGAGGCATACCTGCACGTCCCTATACGACCAGATTGCAGAAGACACCTCAGATTTCTTGCAGGATCAGAGCATTATCAATTCTCAGCATTGCCCTTTGGCTTATGTACTGCGCCCAGAGTATTCACGAAATGCCTGGCATCAGTAATTGCTCATTGCAGGCTTCAGGGAATTCAAATTTACCCATACCTGGACGACTGCCTAATACAAGTGGACAACAAGACAAAATTAACAAAAGATTTGGCAAATGTCATACAACTGTTGCAAGCCTTGGGATACACAGTCAACATTCAAAAGTCAAGGCTAGTACCATCCCAAAGAATAACATTTTTGGGTGCAGAACTGGATACAACAACTCAGATGGCTTTTCTCACAGAAGAAAAACAAAAACAACTACCAGTCTATTTCATGACATTAACAACACAAACTCAGCTTACTGCAAGGAAAGTCCTGCAAGCCCTGGGTTACATGGCATCCTGCATAATATTGATCCCACATGCCAGGCTGCATATGAGAAAGTTGCAATGGTACCTAAGGAATGTATGGTCTCAACACAAGCACAGTCTAGAAGCCCAGATTCCAATAATTCCATGCCTGAAAAAAGAATTCTTGTGGTGGGCTCAGGCCTGTCAGATGAACAGAGGATTGCCTTTCCACAAACCACATCCAAGCCAGACCATCACCACGGACGCCTCAGACCTAGGCTGGGGGGCACACATGGAGGACAAGTGTACACAAGGCCTATGGACCCAAGACCAGCTGAATCTACACATAAATCTAAAGGAGATGCTGGCAGTGAAACATGCAATCCAGGCATTCAGACCATTCCTCCAACAAGGTCACCTGCTGATAAGGACGGACAATACCACAGTCATGTGGTACATCAACAAACAGGGAGGTACAAACTCATATCCTCTATGCCGGATGGCAATGGACCTGTGGAATTTGGCCCTGAATCTCAACATTCAACTACAGGCCAGATTTGTACCAGGAAAAGAAAATTCACTAGCAGACACCTTAAGCAGAACTACCATGGATGCTCACGAATAGATGCTGCATCCAGATATCTTCAAAACCATAACAAAGAAATGGGGAATGCCAGAGATAGACCTGTTCGCCTCCCCACACAACCACCAATTGAAGAAATTCTGCTCAAGAGCGTACCACCCACTTGCCTGGAGGGTGGACTCCCTTTCCTTCAGCTGGAAAAACCTGACAGCATATGCATTTCCACCTCTTCCTTTGATGTACAAAGTCCTACTGAAGATCAGAGAGGAACAGCCAAAGGTAATCCTGATAGCTCCAGACTGGCCAAGGCAACATTGGTACCCGCTACTGAGAAGCATGTCTCGGACACACTCATGGCCTCTACCTCTATGTCCCTTACTTCTAACACAGAACAACTACAAGACCCTGCATCCAAACTTGAAAACACTGCAGCTAGCTGCTTGGAATATTGCATAAAACAAAATAAACCAGATTTATCTCAGAGGGTTGAGGACATTATCCTGGAGGCACGCAGACCCTCCACAAGGAAAACTTATTCAGCCAAATGGAAAAGATACCTCATTTGGAGTGCAGCAAAGGGAGAAAATGTCTCATTGGCAAACATAGCACACATCCTGGAATACTTAGCAGAATTGTTCCACAATGGCCTGTCCTACTCCTCCATTAAGATTCATGCATCAGCAATTTCAGCAGAGTACAACATGGATCCTCCTGTCTTCTCTCATCCTCTACTCAGGCAGTTCTTGAGAGGAATCAAAAATGTAAAGCCTCCAACGAAACCACCTTTACCTACATGGGATCTCAACTTTGTGCTGGAAAAATTAACACTTCCCCCTTTTGAACCAGCAGCAACAGCAGACTTACAGTTCTTATCTTGGAAAACTGCTTTCCTGCTAGCAATCACTTCAGCAAGAAGGGTATCTGAGTTACAGGCATTAATGGCAGTACAGCCTTTCCTTATCTTCCATCAGGATAGAGTGTCTGTGAGAACGAATCCTACTTTTATGCCAAAAGTGGTCTCCAGGGTATCATTGAACCAAGCGATTCATTTACCTACATTCTTCCCCAACCCACAGAACAGGGGGGAAAGACTACTACATACCTTGGATGTGCACAGACAATTACGCTACTATCTGGACAGAACAAAGACCAACAGAAAAACTGACCAGCTTCTGGTAGCATATGCAACAGGAGTGCAAGGAAAAGCAATTTCAAAACAGACAATCTCAAAATGGATAGGAAATTGCATTAGATTTTGCTACTCTTTTCATGGAAAGACAACTCCTGAAAATATCAGGCCTCACTCCACAAGAGCTACAGCCACCACTACAGCTTTCTTACGAGGAGTGGCTACCAAAGACATTTTAGAAGCTGCTACTTGGAGCTCCGTGCATACATTTGCCAAGCATTATAATCTTCCTTTATACTCCAGATCCCGAGCAGGTTTTGCAACTGCTGTTTTGCAAGGGATCTTAACTACACCATCTTTATCTTAGTGCCTCCTCCCCCAGTTTGGCTATGGTATTCTATCCATATGTTAGGACTGCAGATGCATCCTTGAAGGACATAGTACAGTTTTGTACCTACCATAAATGTAGATGTAGGTATGCATCTGCAGTCAGGATTACCCACCCTCCTTCCCCTCTGTGGTATTCCTAGGGTACTTACCCCTCTTTTAGCTAGCTGGGGGAATCTATTATGGTGTATTTGTTTGTATGTATATATATATATATATATATATATATATATATATATATATATATATATATATATATTTTGCTTTCTACTGTTTGGAATTATTTGCATTTATCCAAATTTAGCCTTCCTAGAGGGCACCTGGCATCTGGGGCAAGAAACACTGAGGAAAATGGCGTCGGCTGATGCCTTTATACCCCAGCAGCTATGACGTCGGGTGAAGTGCGACATCAGCCGAGGCCAGACCCAGACTTTGGAATCCGGCCGACCGAAGGGCTGCCTGAGGCAGGACAACCCATATGTTAGGACTGCAGATGCATACCTATCGGACATCTACATTTATGGTAGGTACAAAACTGTACTTTTGTGGTATCCCTACTGTTTCGCTGGCTAGTCCAGTTTACGTTAGAGGACCTAGTCCTCCTGGTTGTGATTTACTGTTGTGTTAGTGGTTAAAAATTTGTTTTTAGGAAGCATTTAAGTTGGAGTTTCCTTGTCCTGTTAAGTGTTTGTCGGTCTTCCTGCCCTCCCTTAGTGTTTGACTCTTTCGGTTGTGTGTGGCGCGGTTGCTTGCCATGTCGAAAGAACTGAAGGAACATAAACCCTCTGGCTTTAAGAAGTGTACTAAATGTGGCCATAAAATGTCCCTTACAGATGGGCACTCCATCTGCGTTTATTGTCTTGGTGCTATTCACTTGCAAGAGTCCTGCAGTTTCTGTCATGTTTTTAGCCCTAGGGTACTGCAGGAACATAAAAACAAACTGATTTTGAAGGGTCTGATCAAGCCCTCCTTTGAAGAGGCCTTGGAGTCGTCCCCACCTTCGAGTAACAAATCTAAGCCTCCTATGGCCAAGAAAAGATCTCCGGCTCCGTCTGCTTCTTCGGAGCCATCGGAGAAGGTCTGTAAATTGGATACTTCCTCCTCGGCTCCACTGTCCTCGGGGCCGAAGGAGAAGGTCTCGGAAAAGGACGCTACATCCTCGGCTCCATTGCCGTCGGGGCCGAAGGAGAAGGATTTGGATATAGATACTACCTCCTCGGCTCCATTGTCCTCGGGGCCGCAGGAGGTATCTGTTGTACTGGGGTCAACCTCGGCTCCGATATTATTGGAACCTCTCCGGAGCAAGTCACCCAGTGTCAGGCATGAGTCTCCAGTCGGGAGATCTAGATCTCCTTTTATTTCTTCCAAATCCTCTAGGCTGTCTGATTTGGATGTGGATAGGGTGGTTCAGAGGCTCCTACAGTTGCCGGTGTTAGCAAAACTGTTTTCGGCTCTGACCCAGTCGGCTCCGGAGCCGGTTCCCATGCTTGTATCAATCATTCCTCCTCTGAACACCCATGTGTCATCTGAGCCGGAGTGCCCCACACCGAGTGATGTCCTGGTGTCGGCTCCGATACCCCGGGCGAGTCTATCGGGGCCGGCTTCAGCTCATACCAGGTCAGCTCCGTCCTCTGGTTTCGGCACTCGGGTTTGCTCAGTCGGACGAGGGGGATGCCTCGGGACTCCTGTCGGTTCTGAGCCTCCCTCTCGATGCTTCGGCTTGGGGAATCTCAACTCCGAATGTGGTCTTGTAGACTGGTCAGTCCTCGGATCCGGGGGGACCAGCCTTCGAGGCCATGAGGAGCGCCCTGGCCAGGTCGTCTGGTACATCACCTGGATCGGTCACTCCATCCCTTACACCCCGGCTAGAGCCTCTGATGCCCCCTATCCATGGACGGCGGAGCCCGAAGGTCTGGGGATACCGTCTTGAGCGGTCCCCTACTTTCTGAGGGCCCCTCAGAGTCGGTGCCTGAGGAGCCTCCCAGTAAGAAGTCATGCAAGAGGAAGCACATCGACTCCCAGGACGAGTCATTCACTTCCGATACCGACCTCGAGGAATCAGAGGGGTCCCCCAAGTCGTCCTCCGATGATGTCTCTTTCTCCGACATCCTGGAGATTTTGAGACAGAGAGGCGACTGGCCCTCCAAGACCCCCTCTGAGGAGGAGTCGGTATTCCTCAAGGCCTTCGGAGCTCAACCCTCCACCTCCTGGGTTTCTCCACCCTTCGACGAACTCCTGGACTTGATTTGTCGAAGGGTGTGGGAGAACCCTGATTCCGTGGAACCGGTGCCCAGACATCCAAACAAGTTCTTGTCTGCTCCCCCCGGGCAAAGAGTTTCTTACCAAAGGGGTTTCAGTAGAAGCCTTGGTGGTGGCGGCAGCCACTCAGCAGGAAGTTGCAGAGGCTTCTTCTTCAGTCCACCCTCCTAACAAGGAGTTCAGGAGTATGGACCAGTATGGGAAGCGTACCCTGTCTTCGGCGACCTTCACCTTATGGTCATTGAATTACCTCTTGTCATTTCAGTCGGCTCTAAAGAGATCTCCTGAAGGAGCTAGGAGATACTCTCACGGGTAACATGCCTGAGGCGGTAGCGCAGACTGTTAATGCCCAGTTGTCTACCTTAGGGTCCATTGTCAACTCGTCCATGAGGCTCGAAGGGGCGAGTAGGGCAGCTAGCTCAGGCGTAGCTCTCAGAAGGCAAGCCTGGATGTGCCTGTGTCATTTCGCGGAGGCCTTTAAGTCTTCCTTCACTGACGCCCCCTTTGATGGGTCCTCTCTCTTCGGACCCAAAGTGAAAGACACTCTCACCAGATGTGAACAGGAGGGAAAGACCCTATCTGCCATAGGGGCCATTTTTCTCTCCCTTCTAGGCCTTATCCCAAGGCTCAGAGAGGAGGGAAAATGTGGTTCAAAAAGTCTCAGAGGTCCTTTCCCACGGCTCAAGGTGAGTCCCCATCCAGAAGCAGAGGGGGGGGGAATTATTCTGGAAAACGCCGTCCTAGAGGCAGAGGGGGCCCCCCGCAACTTGGGAGACCGCAATTCTTTTTGCTGCTCTTCCTTCCAGCATTCCTGAGGTGTTGCCCAACTGTGCTATTCCGGAGCCAGTCAGGGGCCGAATTTCGTTGCATCCGGAATCCTGGGAGAGCATCACCCAGGATCGTTGGGTGCTTCGAATAGTTACCGGAGGTTACACTATTCCCTTTGCGTCGACACCCCCTCCAGTCAGAAGGATCCCGGACGTCCCACCCAGTCAACAGGATCAAGCAGCACTAGAACTGGCAAAGCTGCTAGAAAAGGGAGTCATCCAACCAGTCCCGTCAGACCTTGTCGGATCAGGAACTTACTCATGACTCTTTTTGGTGCCAAAAAGAACAGGGGAACTGAGACCCATTCTGGATCTCAGTTGACTCTATCGCTACGTTCTGAAGTCCAAGTTCCGAATGGTCACACTTCAGTCCATTTTTCCACTGCTGGAGAAAGGAGTATGGATGTGCTCCATCGATCTCAAGGATGCCTACTACCACATCAAAATGGAAAAGGCATCCAGGAGTCATTTACACTTCAGGCTAGGAGCCAGTCACTTCCAGTTTCGTGCCCTGCCCTTTGGTCTCACCACAGCCCCCAGGGTGTTTACCAAGTGTTTGGCGGTGGTGACAGCTCACCTGAGACGTCTAGGATTCCAGGTGTTTCTGTATCTGGACGACTGGCTTCTCGCCACCCCCACCAGGCATCTGCTCGTTCAAGCCAGGGAGACGACTGTTTCACTTTGCCAATGTCTAGGAATTACTTTGAATTGAGAAAAGTCTGCCTTGCAGCCCTCACAGCATGTTGTTTTTATAGGCGCAGAGCTAGACTCTATTCAAATGCGCGCCTTTCTGCCACAGGACAGGATAAGGGTGTTGCAGTCTCAGATCCACGCACTGTTGCCCCTCAGAAAAGTTCAGGCCAGGTTAGTTCTTCAGCTCTTGGGATCCATGGCCTCCACCATCATGCTGGTACCTCTGGCCAGGTTACACATGCGGATCCTACAGTGGCTCCTGTCGGTTCAGTGGTCCTTTCAGAAGCTTCCTCTTTCCCACTTGATACTTCTCATGGAGCGATGCAAACAGGACCTCCTCTGGTGGCTATGCTCCTCCAATCTGGACAGAGGAAGGAGCTTGGTTCCTATGTCTCCAGTGGCCACGGTGACCACAGACGCCTCCCAGATAGGGTGGGGGGGCATTATCTAGGCAGGACAGTCCAAGGCACCTGACAAGACCATGAGGTACATTTGCACATCAATGTTCTGGAGATGAGAGTGGTGTTTCTGGCATTGCGAGCACTCCAGGACTCTCTACCTCTGGGAACGATTGCAATTCACTCGGACAACATGTCCGTAGTGTGGTACCTGAACAAGCAGGGGGAACCAAATCTTATTCCCTCTGCAAAGAGGCCATGCAAATGTGGCAGTGGGCAGTGTCTTTTCAATGGTTTCTAGTGGCAACGCACATTCCGGTTAAGTCCAACGTGATAGTGGACAGGCTAAGCAGAGCTATTCTGATGCCTCACGAGTGGTCTCTGAACAACCGAGTGGCGGTTCAGATCTTCAAAAAGTGGGGTCAGCCTTGCTGCGATCTCTTCGCCAGCCCCCACAATGCCAAATGCAGCAAGTACTTCACTCTGATCCCCCCACAGAGGGAATCTCCCAGGGATGGTCTAACTCACGATTGGCCCCCCGGTCTGGTCTACGCTTTCCCTCTGTTGCCAAGAGTGATACAGAAAGCCATATTCTTGGGAAGCAGGATGATTCTTATTGCTCCACACTGGCCTCGACAAGTATGGTTCCCCTTTCTTCAACAGTACGCACTGGATGGTCCGTGGACTCTGGACCCAGTGCCGGACCTCCTAATTCACATGTCAGGACAACTTCACCCATCCCTGCGAACCCTCAGGTTGCCAGCCTGGCTGCTCCAATTCCATCCGTAGTCAGGCTACATTCCTTTTCTCCTGAAGTGGTGCACATTTTGTCTTCTTCTCATAAGTCTTCCACCAGGAAGATTTATTCCAGCAAATGGAGGAGATTCTCCATTTGGGCTCAGGCCTAAGGGTTGGATCCCTTCACAGCCCCTATTCCGTTGCCCGCTACCATTAAAGTACAGTTGACCGCAATTTCCAGTTTTCACACATCTTATGAGCCCTCTCTTATGGGCCACAAGCTCTGCAAAGCCTTTCTAAAAGGTGCTTGGTTACTTCGTCCCCCAGTTTCTGAGCCTGTACTGCCATGGGACCTGAACTTTGTGCTACAAGCTATTACATCTCCACCCTTTGAACTGGCTGCCACTTGTGACTTAAAATTCTTATCTTGGAAGACGGCTTTTCTGACAGCCATTACATCGGCCAGGAGGGTATCAGAACTTCAAGCCTTGTCCATTAAACCTCCATATTTGGTCTTTCACAAGGACAGAGTCTCTCTCAGGCTTAACCCATCTTTTCTTCCGAAGGTGTCATCCCCTGTCAATCTTCATCAATCTATTGAGCTACCAGTGTTTTTTCCGAACCTTTCCAATAAAGCAGAGTTCAGGTTTCATCAGTTGGATGTGCACAGACAACTGAAATTTTATTTACATAGGACAAAGCAAGTTAGGAAATCTGGTCAATTGTTTGTGTCCTTTTCAGAGAACAGAGCAGGTTGTCCTATTTCCAAGTGCACTATTTCTAAATGGATCAGAGACTGTATTTCATTCATCTGCTCATCAGCAGACAGAACTTTACCCTTTCCCGTCAAGACTCATTCTACCAGGGCTATGTCTACATCAGTAGCTTTCCATGCTAGGCTTTCCTTGGATGATATTTGTGCTGCGGCAACTTGGGCTTCTCCCAAAACTTTTATTACTCATTACAAGCTGGACGTGGCTTCTAGGGGCCGGGCTTCCTTTGGTTCCACGGTTCTCAGGAGTATCTTCTTATGAGCCTCCCAGAATAGAGGTGTTGGGGATGCTGTCCCGTGAGTAAGGAATGTAGCAAAGATAGGACCACATAACATCAGTTAGTTATGTACTCACCATAACGATCGATGTATGTGGTCCATCTCGCCTACATTCCTACCTACGTACTCTTCCACCTGCCCCCTTCCTAGAGGAATTGGAAGAATTTTTTGGCTCCATGGACCCTTCAAGGTCAATGATTTGCAAACTATTCATTGTCTGGCTATCTTTGTCCCTAAATTCTTTTGCTCTCGTTCTCTGAAGCCATCCGACTACCTATCTTCTGAAAAAAAGTAAGGATAAAGACAGAGACAGACCGCATAGGTCCAAAACTGCCGACGACACTTCTGTTAAGCTAGTCACCGGTCCGCTAGTACTCAGTGAGGCGCTTTCACAGCCCCTGATACCCGCTTCTACAGATTCGCAGGCCTCTGCTGAGACTCATTCGGAGTCTGGTATGCAGCGATATAATTCTTCGACTATGGAACCTGCAGATGTCTCTTCCTTGGATGGATCCAGAGCCGCAGGCATCTGCTTCTGAGGGTGTATTCCGACCTTCAGATGTTCATACTAAACCAACAACTTCGTTTTTGACTAAAACTACCGAGTTTCTCATACCCAGAGTTTGCACTATGCCTAGAAAACCAACGACCAAAATGCATGCTCAAGCTCCCATGCCACAGAAACAAATGCTTAGAATGGCTGAAGACCTTATAACTTTAATTATGAGAAGCCAGACTTCCCCCTCTAAAAGACAAAGAATTGATTTTCCTTCTAATTCTACAGAGCATGAGTCTGATGACTCTGATCCCTCTGATTACTAGGACATATCCCTTATCTACCTATGAGGATTCAGATGCAGAGGGTTCCATTCCCTCCCCTCCAGAGGACTTTTCTTTTGGTGAAACCTTGTATACCTTAAGAGAGCATTTCCACTGGGAATGCCAGGACTACCCTCAGTCCAAAAAGGGACTCAGAGAATTTTTAGACTTGCCTCAGCACAGGCCTCTAGTTATACCCCCTGTCCTGGATATTGTAGATAATGTCTTCATGGAATCCAGTCTTATTCCTGATACTTTACCACCAGCTCCTAGAAAACCTGACATGTACTACAGAGTACCTGACTCCCACAAATTTCTCTTTAAGAATCCCACTGCGGATCCAGAGACCATTTCCCAGGGACCTAAAGGCATTAAGGCTACTACAGCCAAAAACCATACCCCTTCGAACAGGGATTTCAGAGCTTTAGAAAGATGGGGGTAAGAAGGTATATACCTCTGCAACTCTTGCCATCAGGGCTTTGAATTGCCAGTTTTACATGTTGAAGTACCAGCAGCATATTATGGAACTAAAACAAAAAATGTTATTGCTTCCAGATTAAACAGAAAATAAAGATTTACAAGAGTTAATGCATTCTGCAAACCAAGTTAGTAAACATACTTTGCAGTGTGGTTTTGATGCCTTAGAAGCATCTTGCAGGGCTGCTGTCACTGGGTCTGTACTGAGACGGCATGCTTGGCTGAAGGAACAAATCTTGCCAGACAATGTCAAAGCAAAATTACTAGATGCTCCATTAAACCAGGAATGTTTGTTTGGCACAAAAGCAGAAGAAGTTCTTAAAAAGATGGAGGAAAAAGTTAAATCTATGCAAACTGTTAAAGATTTCTTACAGGTGCAGCTACCCAGATTCAGTAGGCATTGGCCTTCTAAAAAACTGGTCCTTTCCAGTTCCTCGCAGGCCAAACCCAGGGGCCACAGACCACCAAGACTACAGTCTCAGGGTATGCAGAGATCTAAACAATGGAGTGCTCCCACCTCAAAAACAGGGAGTGGTAAGCCAACCCCTTATGGAAAAAGTTCACAATGACTTGTCTATCATCCTTCCCAGCCATGCCCACATACTTGCACCACTAGGTGGAAAACCCGCCCTGCTTGCAAAAAACTGGATGTCCATTACCCAGGGCCAATGGGTCCTAAACATTGTATCCCAGGGATACAGATTCTACTTCCACTCACTGCCAACCCCAAGCAGATTGCCAGACCTTCCTCCAAACCAGTGGGCAGAGGTTCAAAAGCAAGTGCCTTCTCTTCTCAGTATCAGGGCTATTCAGCCTGTTCCAATAGAGCAAAGGGGACAGGGTTTCTACATCAGACTGTTCCTGGCCCCCAGAAAAGAGGGCTCTTGGTACCCTATCTTGGATCTGTCAATTCTCAATACCTTCCTGGTGGTCCCAAAATTCAAAATGCTTACACTGCAACAGCTTCTTCCTATGCTAGCCAAGGACACCTGGCTAGTCACCCTAGACTTAAAAGAAGCTTATCTGCACATCCCCATAAGGGAATCTTGCAGGAAATATCTACATTTCGGGGCAGGCTCTATGCACTATCAGTTCTCTGCACTTCCCTTTGGCTTATCTACTGCTTCCAGGGTAGTCACAAAGTTCCTGGCTCCAGCCATTGCATACTGCAGGCAGAGAAATACTCAAATTTACCCATACTTGGACAAGCCTGATTCAGGCAGACAGTCAGTAAATGCTACTTCAGCACCTGGCATTTGTAAAGAGTCTCCTAACTTCTCTGGGGTACACCATCAATGAAAAGAAATCACAACTGGTGCCCAGCCAAGAGATTGTATTCCTGAGCGCAAGCTTGAACACAACTTCCCAGATGGCATTCCTCACTCCAGAAAAAAAGATTTATTTGACAAACTACTTCAAAGTAATGGCCACCAAAACCCAGCTTTCTGCAAGAAAAATGCTGCAAGCCCTAGGGTTTATGGCCTCATGCATTCTACTAATTCCATATGCAAGACTGCATGTGAGGAAACTTCAAGGGTACTTAAAAAGTCTCTGGTGTCAACATTCTCAGGACCTGTAAACAGTGATTCCTATCATTCCTTGTTTAAGGGCAGAGTTCCTTTGCTGGGCAGAGACATGCAACCACAACAAGGGACTTCTTTTCATTCAACCCCCCGCCGCCCAAACCCTGACAACAGATGCATCAGACTATGCATGGGGGTCTCACATGGCAGGCAAATGCATTCAAGGCAAATGGAGCCCAGGACAAATTCCCCTGCATATCAGTCAAAAAGAAATGTTAGATGTACAGAATGCTCTGACAGCCTTCAAATACCTTATCCTTCCAGGACAACTCCTGATACAGACAGACAACATCACAGTTATGTGGTACATAAACTAGCAGGGGGGAACTCATTCATACCCACTCTGCAGGTTAGCCATGGCCCTGTGGCACACAGCCTTGAGCAACCAAGTGCACCTGCAAGCTCAATTCCTGCCAGGCAAACAAAATTCACTGGCAGACGACTTAAGCAGAAATCTACTGGACCCACACAAGTGGAAACTGGAACCCAACTCATTCAAACTTCTAATCCACCGGTGGGGGACACCAGAGATGGACCTCTTTGCCTCCCCCCAAAACCATCAGTTGAGCAAATTTTGCACCAGAAATCCTCACAGCAAAGCGTGGAAAGTGGATGCTTTCCCCCCTCTGCCCCTCCTCTCATAAGTACTACTCAAGATCAAACAGGACAGACTAAGGACAATCCTTATTGCCCCAGACTAGCCACGCCAGCACTGGTACCCACTTCTACACAGTCTGACAGCAGTGCCACCCTGGCACCTACATCAGACCCCCTCCCTGCTGTCCCAGCAAGAGGGACAGATTTTGCATCCACAGCTGCAAACCCTGAGCCTTGCAGCCTGGCTAATCCCCTGAATACACCGCCAGCAACCCTCAGCAAACAGGTTCTGGACGTCATCCTTGAGGCCAGAAGGCCTAGTACTAGGAAATCCTATTGTGAAAAGTGGAAAAGATATATTGTTCTTGGAGCCAGTCTCAAGGAAAGGACACAGCCGTGCCCACCTTACTTCAAATCCTAGATTAACTAGCAGAGCTGTTCCACAGAGGCCTATCCTTCTCATCCATTAAGATTCATGCCTCTGCCATCTCAGCTCATTACAGTACTGAGCCTCCTCTCTTTTCTCACCCTCTCATCAAACAGCTCCTGAGAGGAGCTAACAATTTATGACCCCCCCAAGGAGAGCTACCACCCCTGCCTGGGACCTTAACTTTGTACTAGAGAAGGTCACGCTTCCCATTTTTGAGCTTGCTGCTGCAGCAGAATTAAAATTCCTCTCTTGGACAACAGCCTTACTTCTAGCCATCTCTTCAGCAAGAAGAGTGTCTGAGTTACAGGCACTAATGGCTGTGGAACCCTTCATTATTTTCCATGCTGACAAGGTTTCCCTCAGGACGAAACCCATCATTTTTGCCCAAGGTGGTATCCAATGTGGCTTTAAACCAATCCATCCATTTACCAACCTTTTTCCCTAATCCTCAAAATAAAGGGGAAAGGATCCTGCACTCCTTGGACGTGCACAGACAGCTCAGGTTCTACCTTGACAGGACTAAACCTTTCAAAAAAATCTGACCAGCTGCTAGTCAGCTTTGCTACAGGGGCAGAGGGCAAGGCTATTTCAAAACAAACCATTTCCAAATGTTCTGCTACAAACACCATGGAAAACCTACCCCACAGGGGATCAGAACTCATTCCACTAGGGCTACCTCAACCTCTACAGCATTTTTCAGGGGAGTCCCTACCAGGGACATCCTGGAAGCTGCAACCTGGAGTTCTGTACACACCTTCACCAAGCATTACCACTTGCCTCTTTTCTAAATCCAGAGCTGAATTTGCCACAGCAGTCTTACAAGGCCTGCTAGCCGGCCCTAATACTTCTTGACTGCCCCCCTTCTTCATCTTTTGGAATCAACCCAAGTGTGATGATTGCAACAGTGAAACACGACGAACATAGTACAGTTGTGTACACTTACCATAAATGTAGATATTCGAGTGTATTCACTGTTGCAGCCCTGGTTACCCTCCCTCCAGCCCCCTGATTTTTTTCTATACTTTCTACCTATCCTCTTTTTGGCTATATCTTATGGTGATGGTATTTACTTTTTACTGGAGGTGTTACACACTATGTAATTGCTCCCTATTTTGGGGGCTCCTGACATCTGGGGCAAGAAACCTGATGTAATTGCGTCGGCTGCATGTTTTATACCCCTGACGACCTGACTTCATGGAAGAGGCGACAGCATCTGACGCAGAAATCCCAAGACTCTGGTATTTGGGCCGACTGAGGGCTACCTGCAGGCAGATAACCTAAGTGTGATGATTGCAACAATGAATACACTCGAACATCTACATTTATGGTATGTGTACACAACTGTACTTTAGCTAGCACAGAAAATTAAGGCCAGTATGTTAACAAGCTGCATCGTGTCTAGGACTTGATGGCCTTAGCCTCTATTTGCCTGTCTAAAAAGGTCCATGTGGATCAGTGCTGCACCCTGGTTAACAAATATAAAATAAATAAAATAATATTTGTGACAAATTAAAATAGAGAGAAGTTGATCGTGTATATATCTGAGACATTCAGAATTGTTTTATGTTGGAGAAAGTGGATGAAATTTGGTTAGACTGGCACAGTATTAAGCAGCTATGTGCGGCAGTCATGCAGTAACAGATTTGCAACAGATGAGTTGCCACAGTTGTTCACAGATGCTAAACAAGTTTTTGCCAAAGACATGGAAATACTAAAAGTAAATAAAGGTAAAGACTGAAGTGGGACCATATGCTAACCCGAAACTCCTTGAAGTTAGGCAAGTACCTTCTACATTTATGTCTAAAGATGGTGAACTGTGTAAACTAGAAGACACTAGAACCACTGTTTCATCTAAGAAAAGTGTGTGCACAGCTTTGCACACCCTAAGATGCCTACACATACTAGATATGTTGGTGTGCACACATTGGCAAAATGTATTTCTGCCGTACATTGCTGAAACTCTTATGGCTGTTTAGTTGTCAAAAGCTTGTAAAATGCAAACTTGAAGATCAAAAATACAAAGGTTTGAATTTTTAAACTGTGTACATTCTGTTTTACCAGGAAGATTGACTCAAAAATAGATGTAGCATATGTAGCATTATTACAATAAACAGCACCTGCATGCTGAATATGATTGTTATTTTATTATAGGCTTGCTAATTAACTTGTAGGGAATATCATTTTAGAAAGTAACAGGGCAAATGTACAAGGGAATGTGGGAAAGCATTACATCAGGGTGAGGTGATTAAATTTGCTGAGATGGTAAATGATAAGCAGCCATCAAATGCGAAAATTAAAAATCATGCATTTTATTTTGTTGTGTGTCAGTGGTGAGAATTTTAGGTGCTTTGTGTATTAGTGTGTGGCACATTTCTGGGAACTAATTAAAGAGAAATAAAGAGAAAGTAGGACAATGAGATATAAAAGGGAAAAGGGGAATACAAAATAAGGAAGTAGAAACAAATATAAAGACAACAGGAAGTGATAAATGCTAAATGTGTATTTTTCACAAACAAAACACTCAGTTCTCCACTTGGCACCCCACACAAAAAACACTGTATTTGAAAAGAGTAACAGTTTATTAAATGTTTAGATGATATAGTTTAGGCACATCTGCAGTAAAGCCAGGAGAGTCAATATGGGTAGGTCAAGTGGACAGGTATTTGAATAAGGGTCTTTTTATTTATTTTGGTCATTAGTCTTTGTTGGCTAGTCATATGACAGAATTCTCTCCAGACATCTGCTCATAGTATAAAAAATTAAAAGTAGCATTGGCATGGATGTTGTTTACAGTGCATCATATGTAGAAAGGCTGCACTTACAATATCCTGCGCTGTAGTGGAAATTAATAAACAGTCACTGATAAAGAAGTGTTTGTCTGTGTTTAAATAAGTCTGAGGTGCAGGAGGAGAACTGCATGGTTATCAGTGGATTTGTTGGCAAAATAGGCTTAGCATAGCATCTGGATCCATATTTGGTTATCAGGTGTATGGTAAATGAGGAGGTGTGGGTTAGAACAGCCTGATGTTAAGAGAAAAAACTGAGATTAGATAGACCAGGGTAGCAACAAGCTGTTGCAGTGACTGAATGACAGATTCAACCATAAAGTAAGGGGGCCCAGCTGAGCAGCTACATTAGGGTGTTCTGAGATGAATCATTTAGGTGACACAGAACATGATATAAAGGGGCCATACAGCAATAATGTGCAAGTAGGAAATGGTGACATTAAATCAAATAGCAAAACAAAGTGCAGAATGAAAAGCACATAGCCAGTTACTAGTTATGTACAGATTCACTGCTCCTGAAAGGCTGTTTTAATTTGAGTAATTTGGGCGAGAGCTACTACATTCTTCACCCATAGATGTGGAGAAGTATGTGGTACCAGCCCTCTTCTGCATATTACATGTGGAGGAGTCCGTGCTACCAGACCTGTTCTGCATATTATATGTGAAGGAGTGCATGCTCCCAGACCTGTTCTGCATATTACATGTGGAGGAGTGCGTGCTATCAGACCTGTTCTGCATATTACATGTGGAGGAGTGCGTGCTACTAGACCTGTTCTGCATATTACATTTGGAGGCATGCGTGCTACCCGACCTGATGTCCTTCAAGAATGCAACTGCAGTCCTTACATATGGGTTGTCCTGCCTCAGGCAGCCCTCGGTCGGCCGGATTCCAAAGTCTGGGTCCGGCATCGGCTGATGTCGTCTCCTCCCCGACGTCAGAGCGGCTGGGGTATAAAAGCATCAGCCGATGCCATCTTCCTCAGTCTTTCTTGCCGCGCGGCGCCCGAAGCAGAAGCAGTTCGCAAGTGTCCAGTGCTCTCCTTTTTTGAAATGTTTTTATTGCGGTAAGTTTTTTACCATAATGTGTTAAAGTCTGAGCCAGCAGTGCACTTCTGTAGTGCAACCGTGGAGCTGATATGTATAATTTTGGAGGATGTAGTGAGAAAATCATTCTGTGCAACTTATAAACTAAAGTATGGCATCTAGGTCCAAAGAAGTCACTGTTCTACTGTATTCGGCATTCATCAGACCTGTCATTGAGTACAGTGCCCCCTTTGGTAGGTACCTAACCAGACAGTTCCAAAAATTTGAACTTCCACAGTGGTTCCTCACTAAAGAATACAGAGTGTAAGTAACATGTCCTATCCAGACTGCCTCATGGCCATATGTATTATGTCTCCTTGTTGAGGGGGAGATTTATGCCTGTCATACAGAGTGTTGTCAGACTCCACTCTGATGGACCTCCTGCATATCCACAAAACAAACAGCACAAGAATTACCCATTCTAAAGACTTAAACCTTGCCTGTGATATAGATAGGACCTGCTGGAGAGACAGGTATGTTTCTCAAAGACTACCTCTTCTCCGGAACAGGATGCTTATCTACGTGAACCAGAGTTCCTCCCTAGCCCAGTTCAGGTGTAACTTGCAGCCAATTGGTTGGGGAACACTAAATTTATCCCTGGTTTGGCACCTATGTCTGTGATGGACACAGGCAGCCTGTAAATGCTTCATATCCCAGGCCCCAAAATGTTTAATTTCCTAAGCCCCTGCTTACACCTATCAAGGGTAGCAGAATTTGTCAGAGATTTAGGATGGATGGCTAGGCTTAATATGGCCGTTGCAGTCATTAGCCTAGTACACACCTATGAACCTATGTGGTGGTGAAGTGATACAGGAGCTTGCCATCCAGAAAAAAAAAATATATATATATATATATATATATATATATATATATATATATATATATATATATATATGGGGTTTTTTATGGTTTTCAGAACTTATCTTTCAGAAAACCATCAGTCAAAAATTATCTGTTGATATAACTCAGTTAAACTATTTGAATTCAGGTAGAGTTCTGCGACTCGATGGAGGTATAGTGTTGAGTTCTAGCAAGGTGGCCTACCATGAATCTTGCAGTAACTGTTGCAGTTCTAGTGGTGACAGATTTTCTGAATGTGTTACTGTCATACAGTGTACTAGAGCATGTATTTCTGTAATAGTGATGAAAGTGAGCTACTCAGAATTGCTTCAGCTCTAAGTAGCATATCTACACAATGGTTTGAACAAGTTATAAGTGAGTTGTACACTTATCAGATTTCAGATGAATGTAAGACAGGAAGGTGCAAGGAGTTTGGTAGGAGTACACTTGGTGTATTTTCATTAATTTATATTTGGCCTTTTGTGGTAAAGGACATGCATTTTGCCTGAGCAACATCGATGAGCAAACTACTGTGTGATGAAGGTAAATTTGTAAAAGTTATGCTATGTCTTTTGAAGATGTAGAGTATATTTCAACGTGATCAGCTCATACAGTATCCTAATAGTAGTATACTGCTCTAATACACTGTTAAAATTGGCAAAAAGCAAAGGCCAAGCAGTGAACTTTAGGGAACACCTGTGGACACTGAATAAGGAGGAAGACCGTATCCTTCAATTAGTTATACAGGCTATATTACCTTCTCAGTAACTGCCAAACTAGTATTATTGGGCATTTCATGAACTTTAATGTTTGGAAGAGGTAGTTGAAGGCATTGAATGCCTTTGGTAAATTTTACTGTGTGAGGAGAAGTTCACTGACCTGTAACAGTGCTTTCTCAGTACTGTGACAGCAAGGCTTAACTCCATGCTGAGAGATGTAGTGTTGTTTGTGCTATTGGTGCAACTTTTGATAGCTGTTGATGGGATTTTAAGGTCCACTATTTGTGTAATTCAGCTGCAAATGAACTTTATCCAAAATTTTGGAAAGGAGCTGCTCTTAATGCATTGATTCAGATGGATACAGGTTAGACAGTCAAACTGGCTGTGCTGTCAAGAAATCAGGAGGGGGATCATCTGCTGCATTAGACGTGACTTAACCCTGTCAAGTGATCTTTCAAGGTCAGAAGTATGCAGGTTTAAGATCAAGTAGTCTGCCATTTTCCATACAGCCTCTGGATCAGGAGAGTTATTTGTGGTTAAGACATTTTTGGTCAACATTTTGAAAAAATATACTAAATTCAGCAGTGGCTTTGCGTAGTGTAAGATGGGAGGGGGTGCTGGTTTGATTTACCTAGGTAAAGAAGATAATTCATTCTTGGCCATCATGGCTTTGAGTTCTTTACATGAATTTTCTGTTCTAGTTGGAAGTATTCCTTACTTATGTTTAAGAAGAAGCAAGCCACCTTGTTCTCTGCTTCAGTGCTTTAACTTTTTTATTTATTCCCGGGAAAGCATTAAGAGAATTAACGTCTTGGAAGTGATGCATTGTACAAAGGTGATCACTTTTTGTCATTAGTGTGTTGATCTTGGGTGTAATCCAGGATAGATATTTAACCATAATTGTACAGTGTCATTATAGAGCTGGCCATTAAAGATTTTGATGAAAATGTAATTGAAGTAATCCATGAAAAGTATCAAGAACTAATGTCCTCGGTGGTACCCGGTTAACTTCTTGTTTGTTTGTCTTTCGGCTTTTCCTGGTTAGGGGTCGCCACAGTGGAACTCTGGTCCACTAATGATTGGCAGTTATTTGTTTTATGGTGTCAAGTTGCCATCCCGATGCCCACCCTTCAACAAAGGCACGCCCATTCAATGCATGTCTTTTGAATGCCCACTCAACCACAGGGAGGGCATTCAGACTCCACACAGAAGGCACTCCCAACCCAAGCCGAGAATCGAATGGGAGAACCTCTTGCTGTGAGGCAACAACGCTACCGGAATAAAAATGAAGTATGATGGATCAAGATGTGTCTGGTTCCTTGTAAGAGGTGAACTCTGTTTTTTATTTGACTTTATTCCAGTTCCAGATAGCAAAAGTAGATGTTCATCGTGTTACCCTGCTGCAGTCATCACACTTGGGTTATCCTGTCGTCAGGCGGTCCCACAGTCGGCCGGATTTCCAAAGTCTTGGTCCAATGTCGGTTGCTGTCGCCTCATCCCTGACGTCAGTGCGCCAGGGGTACATATATTGCAACCAACGCCATTTTCTTCAGTCTTTCTTGCCGCGCGGTGCCAGAAGCAGTTCGCAAGTGCCAGTCAGACGACTCCTGAGATTTTCGAATTCGAATTTCAGACCAAAGTCTTCTATAAAGCTAAGTACCCCGTTGGGGAAACTTTTCTTGCCTCAGACCGATGTCAGAAAAAGTTAACAATTGTATTTCTTGTGGGAAGCAAATACCTCATAAGGATTTTCATTCTTATTGCATACCTTGCCTAGGCCCTGATCACGACGTCACTTCTTGTCGTTTTTGTGCTAGATTTAATAAACGTACTATTAAAAGACGATTTGATTTCGCACGACACTTTTTTGGTAGAAAATTTAACTATAACATGCCGTCGGAGCTACCGACTACCGGCGTGCACAAAAAGCGCAGGGACAAGGACCAACAGCCCAGGCCTAAGCCCGATTCCGAGGCCTCGTTTGATCCTGTCTCCGGTTCTCCGGTTATCAGTGAGGCTCCGATGCAGCCCCTGACTACCGCAGTTCTGGAACTTGAGACCACTACAGATATTTTGTCTGAATGTACTAGGCTGACGCAACCTTTTACTTCAGGCCCTACCGACGATTTACCTTCCAAGGACGTCGGTACTTCCGAAATGCCATCGGTTTCTGAAGGCGTTTTTAGACTGACGACTCTTACAGTCAAAACGTTTTCCAAGTCGAAGACTCCTTCTAAATCGAAAAAGGCTTCACTTCAGTCTCCTGTTCAAGGCCCTTTGCCTAAGAAACAGATGCTCAAAATGGATGAAGATTTGATTTCTCTTATCAGGGGTTCACAGCCTCCTCCTGACAAAAGGCCAAGACAAGAGGAAGATTCTGCTTCCCCTGAAAAACTGTCTATTTCTTTGGATTCCTCTGAGGACCAAGACTATTCCTTCTCTCCTTATGAAGATTCTGATGCTGAGTAATCTATTCCCTCAGCTTCCCCTCCAGAAGATTACTCTTTTGGGGAAACTTTACACACTATGAGGGCACATTTTCACTGGGAAGGTCAGGATTACTTTGATTCCAAGAAAAGACTGAGAGAGTTTCTTTTACTCCCCCAACACAGACCTCTAGCCATCCCTCCTGTTTTGGACATTGTGGATGATGTCTACTTAGAATCTAGTTTCAACCCTGACTCTCTACCTCCTGCCCCGGCCAAGCCTGACAGATACTACAGAGTACCTGATTCCCATAAATTCCTTTACAAAAGCCCAGTAGCTGACCCAGAGACTATCTCCCAGGGTCTCAAGGGGGCTAAGGCTTCCATGGCTAAAAATCCAGTACCTTCTGGAAGGGATTCAAGAGCACTAGACAGATGGGGGGAAAAGGTTTACACCTCAGCCACTTTAGCTATGAGAGCACTAAACTGTCAATTTCATATGCTTAAGTATCAGCAATTTCTGATCTCTCAGTTAAAACAAAAGATAACCACCTTACCTCAACAATCTGAAATGAAAGTAGTACAGGATTTGTTGCACGCCACCGAGCAGGTGGGCAAACATACCTTACAATGTGGGTTTGATTCTTTAGAGGCCTCCTACAGAGCAGCTGTCACTGGATCAGTTATACGTAGACATGCCTGGTTAAAAGAACAAAGTCTGCCTGATCATGTTAAAGCAAAACTATTAGATGCTCCCCTTACAGCAGGATGTTCTTTTTGGTGTTAAAGCAGAGGAAGTTTTAAAGAAAATGGAAGATAAGGTGAAATCAATGCAGACAGTCAAAGATTTTCTACAAGTACAACCCCCTCGCTTCAGCAGAAACTGGCCAACAAAAAATTGGTCCTTTCCAGCCACTGACAGGCCTCAGAGGGGTAAATACAGGCACCCAAGGGGTAGAGGACAACCACAAGCTCAGTATAAGCCTCGCCAATGGGGCACTCCAACCCAGAAGAGAGGAGAAGACAGGTCTCAACCCACCAGAAGGCAAACTCAATGACTTGCACCTCAGCTGGCCAAACAAAGCTCTTTTGTCAGCCCCCTTGGGGGGGAAACTAGCACTATTTGCAGACAACTGGCACATGGTCACAAAGGACAAATGGGTCCTAGACATAATCTTATGAGGATACATATTCCACTTTCACACCTTGCCAATAAAAAGAGGAATGCCAAACCTGCCACAAAATCAAAGGGCAGAGGCTCAAAAACAAATTACAGCTGTCATGGCCATGAGAGCCATTCAAAGGGTACCAACTCAAGAGCAAGGCCAAGGATTTTACTCAAGACTCTTCCTAGTACCCAGGAAAGAAAATGCTTGGAGACCAATTCTGGAACTTTCAATTCTAAACACTTACTTACAAGTTCCCAAATTCAAGATGCTAACACTACAGCAGCTACTTCCCATGTTGGGCAAGGAAGCATGGCTGGTAACGTTGGACCTCAAGGAGGCATACCTGCATGTCCCTATCAGACAAAGTTGCAGAAGATACTTCCGTTTCATTGCAGGTTCAACCCATTATCAATTCTCTGCACTGCCCTTTTGCTTATCTACTGCGCCCAGAGTATTCACAAAATGCCTGGCACCAGTAATTGCATACTGCAGACAAAGAGGAATTCAAATATATCCATATCTGGACGACTGCCTCATCCAAGCAGAAAGAAAAGACATTCTCTTACAACATCTGGCTTTTGTGAAGCATCTACTAAATTGTCTGGGGTACACAGTAAACGAAAAGAAGCCAGAACTAGTACCCTCACAAAAAATGACATTCCTGGGTGCCAGCTTGGACACAACGGCCCAGAAGGTTTATCTTACACCAGACAAGCAATTACAACTGACTCAATATTTCAAGACAATGGCAACAAAGACCCAATTAACTGCAAGAAAAATTCTGCAGGCTTTGGGCTTCATGGCATCTTGCATTCTGATAATACCATTTGCAAAACTGCATATGAGGAAATTGCAGTGGTACCTAAAAAGCGTATGGTCTCAACACAGCCACAGCTTGGACACAGTGATATCTCTCATTCCCTGCCTTCAACAGGAATTTCTATGGTGGGCACAGGCATGTCACCTCAACAAGGGTCAGCCTTTCATCTTGCCCCCACCCAGGCAAACTGTCACAACAAATGCTTCAGACTATGCCTGGGGGGCACACATGGCAGGGCAGTGCATTCAAGGCCTATGGACTGCAGAACAAAGAAAACTGCACATAAACCAAAAATAGATGCTAGCTGTACAGAAAGCTCTGACAGCCTTCAAGGATCTACTACAGCCAGGACAACTTGCAATAAAGACGGACAACACCACAGTAATGTGGTACATAAACAAGGGGGCACACATTCCTACCCTCTTTGCAGGCAAGCGATAATCTTACGGAACACAGCTCTGGCCTACCAAGTCCAGTTACAGGCTCAATTCTTGCCAGGATGAAAAAACACATTGGCAGACGACCTAAGCAGAAACATCAAAGATCCCCACGAGTGGAAGCTAGACCCACAAATATTTACAATGATAACTCAAAGATGGGGTCTGCCAAATATAGACCTGTTTGCCAGTCCTCAAAACTACCAGCTGACAAAATTTTGTACAAGTACATTCCACCATCAAGCTTGGAAAGTGGACGCTCTCTCCTTCAGTTGGAAAAACCTGACAGCATATGCCTTTCCTCCATTACCTCTTCTCACAAAGGTTCTTTTGAAGGTCAAAAAGGAGAAACCTCGACTGATTCTCATAGCCCCAGACTGGCCACGCCAACACTGGTACCCGCTATTGAAGAATATGGCTCACAGCCCACCATGGATATTGCCTCAAATTCCTCATTTACTCACGCAGCAAGACAAGCAGATTCTACACAGCCAGATCAAAACCTTAAGCATGGCTGCATGGCAAATCAATTAGGCATCCCACCAGCCACTCTTTCACAAGCAGTACTGGATGTTATTCTAGAGGCCAGGAGGCCAAGCACCAGGAAGGCTTACTCGGACAAATGGAAAAGGTTTTGTGCTTGGAACCAAGCTAAAGGCCAAGACACAACTCAGCCTCATATGCCTCACATTCTGCAGTATTTAGCTGAGATGTTGCATAAAGGACTTTCCTTCTCCTCTATTAAAATCCATGCTTCAGCTATTTCAGCTCACTACGACACTAATCCACCTTTATTTTCAAATCCTGTTCTAAGGCAGTTCCTCAGAGGGGCAAAAAACATTAGACCACCTAGAAGAGCCCCTACACCAACATGGGACCTCAACTTTGTTCTGGAAAAACTAACGCTACCTCCCTTTGAACCAGCTTTTTCTGCAGACCTTCAGTTCATGTCCTGGAAGACTGCCCTGCTCCTGGCAATAACTTCTGCTAGAAGAGTCTCGGAATTGCAGGCACTTATGGCAGTGGAACCTTTCCTCATTTTCCATCAAGACAGAGTTTCTCTACGAACTAATCCTTCCTTCATGCCTAAGGTGGTTTCCAGTGTAGCTTTAAATCAAACCATCCACCTACCCACTCTCTTCCCCAATCCACAGAACAAAGGTGAGAGACTCCTGCATTCCTTGGACATTCACAGGCAACTTCGTTACTACTTGGATAAAACTAAGGCTTTCAGAAAAACTGACCAGCTCTTTGTTTCCTATGCTACAACTTCTCAAGGGAGGGCCATATCCAAGCAAACCATTTCTAACTGGATAGGCCATTGCATACAATTCTGCTATACCCATCATGGGAAACCAGTTCCTCCTACCATTAGATCCCACTCTACCAGGGAAACAGCTACCTCTACTGCCTTTCTCAGGGGGGTTCCTACCAAGGAAAGTTTAGAAGCTGCAACTTGGAGTTCTGTACACACCTTCACCAAACACTATCACTTACCTCTTTATTCTAAGTCCAGGGCAGGCTTCGCCACTGCTCTTCTGCAGGGCCTCATTGCCTCCACTAACCCTCTATGATGCCTCCACCATACCTTAGCTTTGGGACTCAACCCAAGTGTGATGACTGCAGCAGGGTAACACGATGAACATAGTACAGTTTTGTACGTACCATAAATGTAGATGTTCGAGTGTTCACCCTGCTGTAGTCCAGGTTACCCTCCCTCCAACCCCTCTGATCTACTGGCTAAATCTTTGCTATACCTTTCTGATGTATTTGCTTATAGCTGAAGGGATTTTGTGTTTGTACAGTGTTCACACCTTTTGGTACTAATTTGGATCACCTTTTTGGGAGCACCTGACATCTGGGGCAAGAAAAACTGGAGAAAATGGCGTCGGTTGCAATATATGTACCCCTGGCGCACTGACGTCCGGGATGAGGCGACAGCAACCGACGTCAGACCAAGACTTTGGAAATCCAGCCGACTGTGGGACCGCCTGACGACAGGATAACCCAAGTGTGATGACTGCAGCAGGGTGAACACTCGAACATCTACATTTATGGTAGGTACAAAACTGTACTTTCTTTGGTAACAGTACGTCTCAGCCATAGCTTTTTTTCCAAAAACATTTTTATTTTGTTTTCATTATAAACATATGCTAATGTTCATATAACAAATACAATAAAACAATAACAAGACTATTTACAATATTTACATTCATCCATGATAAACAATCATTTTATCCATAAGAAGTTATCAGTATTTGTTCAAAAGGTTTTCCAATTTTTGCCATGCTATTTTTTATGATTAATGTTATGAGTTCTTAACAAATGGTTTGCAGTTCATTTTTTACAAACACCCTTTGCTAAATTAATACATTTTTTAAACATCAAATCTTGTTTACTTTCCATTTCAAAGTAATAACTTTTCTGGCAATTGCAAGAATTGACCAGAGTAACTGAATCTGAGATTTAGGTATTAAATTAGGTATAGGAACATTGAATAGGATTAGTGAGTTAGAAATTTGACAGTTGTCAGACCATAAAGTATTTGCAAAATATCTGAAGTCTTTCCAGTATTGAACAATATTTCTACATTCAATGAACATGTGAACCCAGTTGGCCTCTCAGCCATAGCTTTGACCTTAGTAGTATTACATGGAGCAGGTAATAAATTCCATTCCTTTGCTTGGGTGCCTGCTCTTTCTTCACATGCATAGAGCAGTTCATTCAGAGCAGAGGAGTTAAAAGTACTTTGGACTCTTATCCACAAGTGGTGGTAGGAAGGATTGGAAGACTGAACAGCACACAGGTGTGGTTATGAAGCACAGATAAGTGACAGGGCAAAGCTGCCAGCTTAGTAGTCACTTTCTATATCCCCATCCTCACCTGTGGTCTTAAGCTTTAGGCAGTGATCATGGATACAGGTGGTGGAAATTCTTCATGGCACCCGAGTTGAGCCAAGCAATCTAGGAGGATACTGGTATAAAGTTACTGCTACTCTAGATTAAAAGGAGTCACTTGAGGTGGTTTATGCACCTAATGAGGAAGCCTCAGTGCCTTTCACAAGAGGTATGGCAGGCACAAGCCACTGTCAGGAGAGCTCCCAGAATATACATAGATTATATATTTTAGCGTGTCTGGAAATGTATGGGGAAGCTACAGGATGAGTCAGGGATTTTTCTGCAGACAGTGAAGTCTTATCTACCCTGTTTAGCTATCTTCCACTGCCACCCTTACTAGAACAAGCAGTTGAGAAAATGCAAGGCTGAATTGGCATATTAGAATCAACTGATGATGCATTCCTTTCCAGAAATGTATCAGATGTTTATTCTACTGATCACTACTTCAGTAGCCTTATATTCCGCCAAGGATACAACTGTCAGCCAGTTTCCAAAGTTGCAGGGCACCTTCCACACTCCCAAACTGGCAGGCACCTCGAGGTTAGATGACTAAGCAACAAGTTTTAAAGCAAAACCCTTTAGAACTTTACTGCCACTGAAGAGTATAGTACTCTGAGGTTTTCAGCGGTCAGCTTCTGCTTTTCTTTGCTGGGCAGTAGTTGCCTTTTGGGGGGAGAAAACTCCCTTTTCTTAAATTTGTTGATGTTTCATTACATTTCTCTTCAGGAAGGTTATTTTAAAGTTAGGAGTGTTACGATGTCCTTCAAGAATGCAACTGCAGTCATAACATATGGGTTGTCCTGCCTCAGGCAGCCCTCGGTCGGCCGGATTCCAAAGTCTGGGTCCGACGTCGGCTGATGTCGCATTTCTCTCCGACGTCAGAGCGGCTGGAGTACATAAGCATCAGCCGACGCCATCTTCTTCAGTCTTTCTTGCCGCACGGTGCCCGAAGCAGAAGCAGTTCGCAAGTGCCGGTCGGTCAGTTCCTGTATTTTTCGAAACCGAAGTCATCAAAAAAGCTAAGTACCCCGTTGGGGACCTTTTCTTGCCTCAGCCGATGTCAGAAATTACTGAAAAAGTAAATAATTGTTTGTCTTGTGGTAAACAAATACCTCATAAGGATTTCCACTCTTACTGCCTCCCTTGCCTGGGCCCAGACCACGACGGCTCGGCCTGTGCCGCCTGCGCTCGCTTCAATAAGCGCACTCTCAGGCGCCGGGCGGAGATCGCTGAAGACTTTTTCGGTGATAAATTTGACTATACAATGCCGTCGGAACATCTGACACCGCAGACTCCTAAGAAACGAAAAGACCGGGACCGACATCCTCGGCCCGCATCTTTCACCACCACGCCAAAGCTAACCGCGAGTGCCCCGGTTCCCTCTGAGGCGGTTATTCCGCCGCTCCGAACCGAAGACACCGCATTACCGATACCTCCGATACCGGAGGCCACTCCGATGCCAGTTATTGATTTTCCTCCGGATACTGAAACCGAGGAAATGCCCGAGACCATTGCTGTTGATAAGGTCACTCCTGCACGTGGAGCGGCTAGGCCTCCCATGTCCATGTCTATCAAGGCCTACACACGTGCCAAGGCAGCCAGCAAGTCCAAGCATCTTACTGCTAAAACCTTGCCTCAGCCTACTCCTGAAACTCAAATCATGGCTATGGCCGCAGATTTAATTTCCCTGATCAGAGGTTCCCAGGCCCATCCTGAGAGAGGATCCCAGCCTCCTCCTGATAAGAGGCCCCCGGTTGAACCCTCTGACCCTCTTCATACAGATGAAGATTCTGAGGACTCTGTTCACTCCGAAAGCCAGGAAGAGCCCTTCCACACCTATGAGGATTCAGATGCAGAGGACTCCATTCCCTCGGCCTCTCCTCCTGAGGATATGTCTTTTGGGGAAGTTCTGCATTCCATGAGGGAGCATTTTAAGTGGCAAGGCCAGGAATATTCAGATTCCAGAAAGCGCCTTCGAACCTTCCTTAAAAAGCCCCAACACAGACCCTTAGCTATACCTCCTGTGCTTGATGTTCTGGATGATTTATACTCTGACTCCAGTGTTACCCCTGATACTCTTCCTCCTGCTCCTGTCAAGCCTGACAGATACTATAGGGTCCCAGAAACCCATTCTCATTTCTTTAGGGCCCATGCTGTTGATTTAGAAACAATTTCCCAGGGGCCTAAAGGGGTTTCAGCTACCACCTCCAAAAACCCTCTGCCTTCAGACAGGGAAGCAAGGTCTTTAGAGAGATGGGGGAAGAAGGTTTACACCTCCACTACTTTATCTATGAGAGCTATCAATTGTCTCTTTCACATGTTTCAATATCAGGATTTCCTGTTAGATGATTTACAGAAAGGATTGGCCTCCCCTGACCCTTTAGATAGGAAGTCTTTGCAGGAGGCTGTGCACAATTCTCAGCAAGTTAGCAATCATTTTCTACAGTGTGGATATGATGCATTGGAAGCTTCATGTAGGGCAGCTATGACAGGGGCGGTCATTCGTAGACATGCATGGTTAAAAGATCAACCTTTACCAGATCATGTTAAGGCAAAACTTCTTGATGCACCCTTGGAAAAGAACAAGCTTTTTGGTGCTAATGCTAAAGATGTGTTAAAGTCCATTGAGGAAAAAGCCAAGTCAGTTCAGACAGTCAAAGATTTCCTCCAGGTTCAGCCACCCAGATTCAGCAGGAACTGGCCTTCTAAAAACTGGTCCTTTCCTAATCCTGAAAGATTTCAAAGGGGCAAGAACAGGCGTGCCCGAGGAAGAGGACAATACAGAGGATCCTACAGGGGACGACAGTGGCAACCAGCAAACCAAAGAAGTGACACAGGGGTTTCTTCTGCCCCACAGGGACAATCTCAATGACTTTCCTCTACTTCCGCTGACCAAGGAGCAAGCAGAAGCTCCTTTGGGTGGAAAATTATCTCTGTTTTCAAAAAATTGGCACAAACTGACAAAGGACAAATGAATTTTGGACATCATAGACCATGGTTACAGGTTCCATTTTCATACCTTGCCAAGAAAACTAGGCATGCCAAACCTTCCACAAAATCAGAGGGCAGAGGCTATTAAGAAAATTTCTCTGCTTTCTCAGATCAAAGCAATAGAAAAAGTTCCACAACAAGAACAAGGTCAGGGGTTTTACTCAAGACTGTTCCTTGTTCCAAGAAAAGAAACTCAATGGAGACCAATACTGGACTTGTCCGCTTTAAACACTTTTCTCATGGTACCAAAGTTCAAAATGCTGACTCTACAGCAGCTCCTTCCCATGCTGGGCAAGGGGTCTTGGCTGATTACTCTGGACCTCAAGGAGGCATACATGCATGTCCCTATCAGACACAGCTGCAGAAGATACCTCAGATTTCTTGCAGGGCCAGAGCATTATCAATTCTCTGCATTGCCATTTGGCTTATCTACTGCACCCAGAGTATTCACGAAATGCCTGGCTTCAGTAATTGCTCATTGCAGGCTCCAGGGGATTCAAATCTACCCGTACCTGGACGACTGCCTCATACAAGTGGACGACAAACTAACTTTGACAAAAAACTTGAATTATGTCATACATTTGCTACAGGCTCTGGGATACACAGTCAACTTTCAAAAGTCAAGACTTCAGCCATCCCAGCAAATTATCTTCTTAGGAGCCAAACTAGACACAGCCTCTCAAATGGCTTACCTGACAGAAGACAAGCAAAAGAAGTTAACTCATTACTTCAAAAGTTTAGCAAAGCTCACCCAGATGACTGCAAGGAGATTCCTACAGGCCCTGGGTTACATTGCATCCTGCATTCTCCTGGTTCCACTAGCAAGACTACACATGAGAAAGCTTCAATGGTACCTAAAAAGCTTATGGTCTCAACACAGCAACAACCTGGAAGCAACCATACCGCTCATTCCTTGTCTTCAAAAGGAATTTCGATGGTGGGCCTCAGTAAGCCAGTCAAACACAGGTATGTCATTCAAAAAACCTCAGATAACACAGACCATTACCACAGACGCCTCAGACCTTGGATGGGGGGCGCACATGGAGGGCAGATGTATTCAAGGACAATGGTCTCCAAAGGAAACTCATCTGCATATCAACCAAAAAGAAATGCTGGCAGTAATGCATGCCATCGAGGCCTTCGGACAACAACTACAACCAGGCCATCTACTAATACGGACAGACAACACCACTGTGATGTGGTACATAAACAAGCAGGGGGCACTCATTCTTACCCCCTTTGCAGACTGACTATGAATCTTTGGGAAAAATCACTGAGCCTAAACATACAGTTGCAATCCCAGTTTGTTCCAGGCAAAGACAATGTTCTGGCGGACAGTCTAAGCAGGAATTTCCTAGACCCCCACGAATGGAGGTTACATCCAGAAATCTTTATACGACTCACCTCGACATGGGGCAGGCCGGACGTAGACCTATTTGCCTCCCATCTCAATCATCACTTACAAAAGTTCTGTTCAAGGACATATCATCCACAAGCATGGAAAACAGATGCTCTCTCCTTCAACTGGAGCTCCCTAAAAATCTATGCATTTCCACCTCTGCCTCTGATGACCACACTGTTACTAAAGATCAAAGCAGAGCAGCCCAAGGGGATCCTAATAGCTCCAGACTGGCCAAGACAACACTGGTACCCACTTCTATGGAGCAGATGTCACAACAAAACCTGGGCCCTCCCCCACTGGCCCCAACTTTTGACTCAACACAACTTCAGGACAGTTCATCCCAACATCCAGACACTACAGCTAACAGCTTGGGAGATCCCATGAATAACCTTAACCTGCCTCTTTTCAAGGAAGTTCAGCGGATACTGTCAGAAGCCCGCAGACCATCCATCAGAAAGGTTTACTCAGCCAAATGGAAGAGATTCAGCATTTGGAATACCACCAAGGGCCATGATGCATCACTTCTGAGCATCCCACTCATTCTGGAATATTTGGCAGATATGCTACATAATGGACTCTCATACTCTTCTATAAAAATACATGCTTCAGCTATCTCAGCTAGATACAACACTGATCCACCTGTGTTTTCACATCCTTTGTTAAGGCAATTTCTTAGAGGAATCAAGAATATAAAGCCCCCAAGAAAGGCACCAGTACCAGCTTGGGACCTCAACTTTGTCCTAGAAAAGTGACTCTACCTCCCTTTGAACCAGCAGCTTCTGTGGATTTACAATTTCTTTCCTGGAAGACAGCTTTCCTGTTGGCCATTACCTCAGCAAGAAGGGTTTCGGAATGGCAGGCCCTAATGGCTATACCACCATTCATAACTTTTCACAGAGACAGGGTCTCCCTACGAATCAACCCTACCTTTCTCCCAAAAGTGGTATCTAGGGATCTGAAGTAGGAGATTCATTTGTCTGCAACCTGTGGGTTATGGATCCGATATCGGATCCGAACCGGCATGGTTTACCAGCTATGGATCCAAGCTCTCAGCTCCTCCCCTCACCCATAATGCCCTGCTCTACCCTCATGACCTCAGATCTCATTTGCCGCGCATGGTGACCAGATTGTGTTTTTCCAGCTCTCCAGCTAAGTGCTATTTTTAGTGTTTAAAGTACTCAATTTTGAAAGTTTTTGGTTAATTTTGTGTGAAAGTGTAGGTTTCCCTCTTGTGTTATTACTTTTTTTTAGAGTTTAAAACTTAATTTTATATCCCTCCCCTCGCTGGTAGCGTAGTGTGTGTTTGGGCCTGTGAGTGGTTTTTTTGTTACTTTTACTTTTGAGTTCTAGTAACTTTGTTTGTTGGTTTTTGGGATGTCTGCGCAGCCCAAAGCTATTTTTTCTAAGTGCTCCAAGTGTGGCCATAAGCTTTCCCCAGCTGATGGCCACACTCGGTGTGTTAGATGCCTGGGGGTTGAACACCTCACATCTGGATGTTCCATTTGTGCAGGGTTCAACCCCAGGGCATTGAAGGAGCGGAGGTCCAAGCTTGTTTTGGCGGGTCTTTTGCCGCCGGACTCGGCTCCGGCCTCCGCTCCTTCGGGGGTAACCGTTACCACGGTTGTTCCCTCTCCGGCTCCCCCTCCTCCTCCTGGGACTCAACCTCCCGTTTCTGGTTTGGAGGAGAGGGAAGCTAGGAAGAAGGACCGGAGGGAGAAGCACCATAAGCGGCGGGCCGAGACCTCTGTTTCGGCCCCGCCAGCCAAGCGGGCTTCTCCCCCGGCCTCCTTGTCTGCTGGCTCTCCCCCTCCTCGGCTCCGGTCTCCAGTGTGTTTTTCACCGGGACCTGAGGAGGAGGAGACCCGATCTCCGTCGAGGCTATCGAGGAGGCACTCAAGGCCTACCTTGGTAGCCTCATCGAGATCAACTTATAGCCTGTCGGACGCTGATCTGGACCGGATGATGAGAAGGTTCATCCAGGCCCAGATGCAGATGGGAGTGCTCTTGCCTCCCCTCTGGGGAGCTCGACCCCTTTTCAAGCCAATTGCTGCTTCCCCGACCCGCTACCCGGTTTCGGAGCAGTTGGAGCTGAGCAGCTTCGAGCGGGGTGGGTCGGTGCCGATAGTACTTGGTACCGGATCCGACCCTGCCCTCAGTGCATCGGATCCAACCTCTCGGAGCCTGGATCCGAGCCGGATCCGGGGATCAGTGCTCCTTCGGCGCCGTCTGTGTCGGGCGCACTGTCCTTCGGATCCGGCGCTTGGCGCCGGCTCGATCCACTCTTCGGATCCGAGGGGAGCCGATTGTCGGATCCTTTGGTCGGGTCGGCTCCCTTCGGCTTTTGATGTAGTGGAGAGAGCCCTGTTGAGGGTCTCCGGACCCCCGACACTTGTTTCGGCTCCGTCCCGCGCTCCCTCTGCACTGGGTCAGGCTTCCACCATCCGGCCCTTGGGACAGCCCGCTCCTGTGCCCCAAGCTGTTCCCTGGAACAGGTTACTGCTTGCAGGAGTCCTCTGACAGCGCCCCAGAGGATGTTCCTCGCAAGCATACGTGCAAAAGGAGGCACATTGACTCCCCCGAGTCTCTCACGGAAGACACGGATTTGGAGGAAGGGCAAGGCTCCCCACGGTCACCCCGAGGATGTCTCATTTGGAGACATCATGGAAATGCTCCGCATAAGGGGTGGTCTGCCCCAAGTCTTCCTCGGACGAGTCCGTGTTCTTGGAGGCATTTGAAGCGGGCCCGTCTACCTCTTGGGTGTCCCCTCCTGCCGACCCCCTGGTGGACCTCATTACCACCAGGGTGTGGAAGGAACCGGACACCGTGGAGCCAATCCCTAAGAGGCCTGACCGGATCCTCAGTCCACCGGCTGACCGTGCCCATTGGAGTAAGGGGCCTCCGGTAGATGCCATGTTGATGGCGGCGGCCACCAAGAGGGAACTTGCTCAGGAGAGTCCCTCAGTCTATCCCCCGAGCAAGGAGTCTCGGATGATGGACCGCTTGGGGAAGCGGATGTTTAGTTCAGCGACCTTCTCGGTAAGGGCGCTGAACTACCTGGCACACGTGATTAGGATGCAGCGCGATCTTATTAAAGAATACGCTGCATCTCCCCCAGAGTCCATGTCGGAGGAGGACAAAGTGCTGCACTCCACCCGCATGGCCACTCTTAGATCAGTTACCAATACCTCTATGCGGCTACTCTCCCATGCTACGGAAGGCGCCGCTAGAGCCGCAGGGGCAGGTCTAGTCACTAGACGTCAGGCCTGGTTCCGTCATTGCGATTTCTCAGAGCCCTTCAAAGCGTCATTTGCAAACGCCCCCTTTGATGGTTCTGCCCTCTTTGGCAAAACCGTTCGCGACACTTTGACCCAGAGCGAGAAAGATGGGAAGACGCTGTCTGCCATCGGAATCCGCTTCTCTGCACCCCAGAGTCCCTATTCTAGGAACCAAAAGGGTCAGAAGAAGATGTGGTTCCGGAAGTTGCAGCAATCCCAGCCTGCTCCGGACAACCAGTCCTTCCGTGGCAGAGGAGGACAGGGAGGACGCCGCCCTAGAGGCAGAGGGGCTCCCAGGAACTTCGGGTCCAGAGAACCCTTCTCTGAACGGCCCGCGCAGCAACCCTGAGGGGTTGCTCGGCTGCTCCACTCTGGAGGCAGTCGGGGGACATTTTTCGGAGCACCTAGCGGCATGGGAGTCCATAACATCAGACCGCTGGGTTCTCCAGATCATATCCAGAGGATACCGCATCCCATTTCGTCACTTACCAAAATTGAAGTCCCTCCCAGACTTTCCACCCGGTCAACGGGAGGCCGCTTTGGCAGAAATTGGCCATCTGCTAAAGAAAAGAGCCATCCAGCCCGTCCCCCCAGACCAGATCGGATCAGGGTTCTACTCCAGGTTCTTTTTAGTGCCAAAAAAGACGGGGGATCTAAGACCAATTTTAGACCTTTCTCTCTTGAACCTGGCAGTTCCCAAGGAGAAGTTCCGAATGGTCACTCTGCAATCTATTCTCCCCCTCCTGGGAGAAAATCACTGGATGTGCTCCATAGACCTCAAGGATGTGTACTACCATATTCTAATGGACAGGCGCTCCAGGAGGTTTCTCCGCTTCCGGCTGGGAGCCAGTCACTACCAGTTCCGGGTCCTTCCCTTTGGTCTCACCACAGCCCCCAGGGTGTTCACCAAAGTATTAGCAGTGGTAGCGGCCCACCTGAGGCTTCAGGGGGTGCAGGTCTTTCCCTACCTGGACGACTGGCTCCTTACCGCCCCAACAAGGCATCTACTACTATTGGCGCGAGACTCCTTTCTCCATCTTGCTCCCAGTCTGGGCATCACTATAAATACAAAAAAATCCAACCTAGCACCCACACAGTTCATAGATTTTATAGGGGCCAGGTTAGACACAAGAAGCTTAAAAGCCTTCCTCACTGCGGACAGAGTTCAAAATCTGCAGCTCCAGGTGCGGGCCATTCTCCACTCAAGTTCAGTTCCGGCGGAGTTGGTCCTGAGGGCTCTAGGGTCCATGGCGTCTGCTATAGCACTTCTTCCTCTCGCCAGGCTCAATATGCGCATCCTCCAGTGGACTCTCTTAGTACAGTGGTCGTACCTTGCTCTTCCTATGCATCATCCCATTGCGATCAGCAAGGCTTGCAAGCGGTCCCTCCTGTGGTGGCTTCACTCTCCAGATCTCCACGGAGGCCGCCCATTTTGTGCTTCTCCCCCTCTCGCCACGGTGACCACGGACGCCTCCCGCCTCGGGTGGGGGCATTTGCAGGCGGACCGTCCAAGGCACGTGGAACGATTCAGAGACCTTACTGCATATCAACGTTCTAGAGATGAGAGCAGTGCTCTTAGCGTTGCTAGCACTTCAGGACTTTCTTCCCTTGGGAACAATTGCGATTCAATCGGACAACATGTCGGTTGTCTGGTATATCAATAAGCAAGGAGGAACCAGGTCTTACCCTCTTTGTCGAGAAGCCATGAGAGTTTGGGAATGGGCAATCTCCACCAACCGCTTTCTCATAGCAACGCACATTCTGGGTCGGTCCAACATCCTGGCGGACAAGCTCAGTCGCACCATTCTGACCCCTTACGAGTGGTCTCTCAATACTCAAGTAGCGGAACGCATATTCGCACGGTGGGGAACTCCTTCTTGCGATCTTTTTGCCTCTCCCTCAAATACCAAGTGCGACAGTTTTTTCGCTCTGATACCTCCTCCAGGAGGTTCCCCAAGAGACGCTCTGGTGCATGCTTGGCCACCCGGTCTTCTGTATGCTTATCCCCCCTTGCCTCTGATGCTCCAAGTTCTTCAGAAAGCCTCTCGGGTGAGGTGCAGAATGATTCTCATTGCTCCGTTTTGGCCTCGACAGATCTGGTTCCCCTTCCTAAGGTCTCACTCGGTGAATCCCCCTTGGATTCTAGATCCCATTCCGGATCTGATATCTCATCCATCCCACCTATCTCCTCCGAACCTGGACAACCTGAAGCTGACCGCTTGGCTGCTCCAGTTCCACTCTTGATCAGGACTCCCGGTATTTCGTCCCCTGTTAAGGCGATCCTGGTGGCAGCTCATAAACCGTCCACTAGGAAAGTCTGCCGTAGCAAGTGGAAACGGTTTTCTTTGTGGGCGGAGCGGCAAGGCCTGAACCCCTTCACAGTTCCTCTCCCTTTAGTGCTTGATTTCTTAACCACTCTTTTTAACGATGGTGCCAGCAGTTCCACGGTCAAAGTACAACTTGCGGCAATTTCACATTATCACATTGGTCATGACTCCAGTCCACTCATGTCAGCCAAGTTGTGTAAAATTTTCCTTAAAGGTACTTTCCTTCTCTTGCCCCCTGTAAAACAAGTGGTTCCTCCCTGGGACCTTTCCTTAGTTCTCCAGGCCTTGACCGCCCCCCCCTTCGAACCGGCGGCTACGGTAGATCTCAAATTCTTGTCGTTCAAGACTGCCTTCTTAGTAGCCATTACTTCGGCCAAGAGAGTTTCAGAGCTCCAAGCATTATCAGCTAAACCTCCTTACTTGGTCTTTCATCCGGACCGTGTTTACCTCAGGACCAACCCGTCCTTTCTTCCTAAAGTAGCTTCTGAAGCAAGCATTAATCAATCCATTAACCTCCCTGTTTTCTTTCCAAAATATGAAAACAAAGGTGAATATAAGCTTCACTCCTTAGATGTTCACAGGCAACTTAGATTTTATCTGAACAGGACGGCTGGTCATAGACAATCCGACCAGTTATTCATTTCCTTTGCTAAATTTAATTTGGGCAAGCCAATTTCTAAAGTCTCTCTGTCTCGCTGGATTTCACAATGTATCTTATTGGCTTATCAAGCTTCAGGAAGGCCCGCACCGGAGGGTGTACACGCCCATTCAACCCGGTCAGTCTCTACCTCGGCAGCCTTTAAGGCTAGGATTCCTCTAGATGATATTTGTGCAGCAGCCACGTGGGCTTCATCTCATACTTTTATTTCCCACTACAATTTGGATCTTGCATCTAGGGGTAGAGCATCATTTGGCTCCGCGGTGCTCTGGAATATCCTTCCATGATGGCCGCCCAAGATTCAGGTAGCTGGGGACTCTGTCCCACAGGTTGCAGACAAATGAATCTCCTACTTCAGATTTAGAAGTTATGTACTCACCATAACGTTCCATCTGAGTAGGTGTATTCATTTGTCTGCAACCATCCCGCCCTCCTGTCCCCCTGGCCTGTCAGTTTCCTGCATATGGTCTGTTACCCTTTTCAGGGTGTTCTTGCTGTTGGCAAACTCGATCTGAGGTCATGAGGGTAGAGCAGGGCATTATGGGTGAGGGGAGGAGCTGAGAGCTTGGATCCATAGCTGGTAAACCATGCCGGTTCAGATCCGATATCGGATCCATAACCCACAGGTTGCAGACAAATGAATACACCTACTCAGATGGAACGTTATGGTGAGTACATAACTTCTAATTTCTTTAAATCAAGCAATTTGCCTGCCTACTTTCTTTCCCAATCCTGAGAACAAAGGGGAAAGACTGTTGCATACCTTGGACATTCACAGACAACTTCGCTACTACCTGGACAGAACCAAGACCAGTAGGAAGTCTGATCAGCTTTTTGTAGCTTACGCCCCTGGAGTACAAGGAAAAGCAATTTCCAAACAGACAATTTCAAAATGGATTGGGCATTGCATCAGATTCTGTTATTCCTTCCATGGAAAGAGTGTGCCAGCCAATGTCAGACCACACTCCACCAGAGCTACAGCCACCTCTACAGCATTCTTAAGAGGGGTGCCTACAAAAGACATTCTAGAAGCTGCTACATGAAGCTCCATGCATACATTTTCCAAACACTACAACCTTCCTCTATATTCCAGATCCAGAGCAGGCTTTGCTTCGGCAGTCCTGCAGGGATTGATAGCTACACCATCCTTTCCTTAGAGCATTCCACCTCCCCCAGCTAAGCTATGGTATTCAACCCATATGTTATGACTGCAGTTGCATTCTTGAAGGACATAGTACAGTTTTGTACCTACCATAAATGTAGATGTCCGATAGATATGCAACTGCAGTCGGGTTTTCCCTCCCTCCTTCCCCTCTATGCCTTGGGTCCACTCCTATCCCTGTTATCCTTAGCTGGGGATATCTGTTATGGTGTATCTGTTTATTGCTTATTTACTTGTCTGGAAACCTGTTTTATCTTCCAATTTGATTACAGCCTTCCTTGGAGGGCACCTGGCATCTGGGGCAAGAAACACTGAAGAAGATGGCGTCGGCTGATGCTTATGTACTCCAGCCGCTCTGACGTCGGAGAGAAATGTGACATCAGCCGACGTCGGACCCAGACTTTGGAATCCGGCCGACCGAGGGCTGCCTGAGGCAGGACAACCCATATGTTATGACTGCAGTTGCATATCTATCGGACATCTACATTTATGGTAGGTACAAAACTGTACTTTTTTAAGGGACAGTTTTGAGAATGTAAAGTACTTCTAAATACAGTCCTCAAATTTTCAGAATGTTTAAAAGTAATCAATAAAAACAAAATGAAAACTCCAGCAAAGCTGGAACTTCCAGTGAGTGACCTCCCAATCCTCTTGTATCAGAGGCACATGGGATATATGCAAATGATCCTTATGAACATCAGGTGTTTCAGCTAATTGGTGATTCTGAATGCCAGTGACATGTTTCGTCATTTTAATGGGCAATTTCAGGCCATGTTTAAAAGTGGGTATAAACTAACTGAAAATATTTTTTCTGTAGATAAATCATGTTTATTTTACTTTTGTCAGGCTGGAATGGTGTTTTAAAGTGCATTTCACTGTATTTTTCTGTCAAGAATGTAACATTTATAGATTGGTAGTGTTTACTGGCAATTGCTGCTTGTCTTCCCCTGGAAAGAGGCACCATTTTTGGCTTGATCATGGAACAGTCTCCAGTCCCATGGTCAGCCTTTTCTTCCATCCACAAAAAGAAAGAAAATTAATCAAACAGCCTTTGCCACCACAACAGGCTTGGAGTTTTCCTCAGGCATAAGTGGGTGACTGCTGTGGCCATTTGTTGTACATCAGACCACTCATCTTTACCACATCTCTGTGTGGTGTAGCACCCACAGCCACCATGAACTGAGGGTTAGCCACATCATCTGTACTTGTTGGGGATCCCTCAGTAGGCAAAGGAGAGCAACTCTTGCTGGTCCTGGGAGAGGGAACAGGGGAGGTTTCCCTGTTGTGTCAGAATGTTGTGCCCATTCCTCGGGAAGCTCTTGCTGCCATCTGTAACATGGTTGGCCCCATTGTTTCCTGTCAAAATGAGGCAGAAAAAGCAAGCATGTATCTCCTCAATTTCATGTGGATAGGAATAGTTTACTGGGTCTGGCTTAGGGTTTCATTCAGGCTAGTGATCTTTTTGTAAAGTAGTTTCTAGTAAAAGAAATCAGGATTTCTCTTTTCTTGGAGAGGCTTAAGATTCTGAATCTAAAGAGGAGGATGCAGAGATGGATTCAGGATTTTTTCCTCAGATTTCTGATTCAGACTCATAGGAGAGCTCGGTTTCTGATTCTCTGTGTAGGGGGTTCTCTTTCTCTTAGACTGTTGCTAGAATGTTGCAGTGTTTTTAGTGGGAAAACCCTAAGGGTTCTCAGTCCCATAGAAAATACTATAAGTTGTTACACAAGGATTTGAGAACTTACACCCATTCCTCCTGCTCTGTCTGCTTTAGAGGGTGTGTGTGCTACTGCCAGCAATTTTCCTGATTGTCAGTCAGCTGCCTGTAAAAAGGCAGGTAGGGTGTACAAAGCTTCTCAGTCTTTTGAAATTTTATACACAATTCCCAAACTTGACACATCAGCTATAGCTTTACCTGATCCCACTGCTGCCTAGCATTTGAACAGATGTCATTTTCATTCATTCCGGAACTGATGGGTCTTGGATCTAACTCTGCCACTTTTTCCAGATTCTCGGATCCAAACTCTCAAGCTCCTCCCTTTACCCATAATGCCCCACCAGCCTAACATACCTCAGATCTCCTTTGTTGCCATATCGTTACAGACTCTGATCCTCATGCTCTCGGGCTATTGGTACTTTTTCTGGGTTAAAACAGTGAGATCTTCAAGTTTTTCTCTATCAATAGGCTATCTACTGCTTTTCTGCCACCTTTCTCCCTTATTCCAGTAATTTTCTTCTGCTAGTCGACTCCTTTTGTGACGTTTACCAAGCCTTCACTATTTCTGCCCAGTTCCATTGTTGGTGCATTGCCTTTTCCTCTCTATGTCTTCTCCTATCCCTTTAGGGTTTTCTTAACTACCTTTGTTGGTAGCCTTTTTCGTACTGTTTTTTTTTTTTTTTTTTTTTTTAATGAAAGGTATTTCATCTAACATTTTACATATGTTCATAGTTTCATAGACTCCTAGGTGATTACTAGGCTAATGGCCTAAGGCCCATACACGTCCAGGCGATATAACCTGATTTTACCCAATATGTGGCTCCCTAGGGCCAAGAGGATAGCATGGATTTGTGCTTGTACATTGAGCATCTTGTATATTACCCCTGTCCATAAGGGACCTAAATGGTCTGCATACTGGAGTCAAACCCTGCTTCAGTTCTGCTTTTTCGTTTAGCTCAGTGAGCTTACATGTTGTGCCACAGAGAAAGTTTAGTTTGGTTGTTATTTCTTTTGGGCCTTTCCTTTCTTTAGGTATGCTAGGATGGCTGATAAACCAGCTGGCTTCAAGAAATACATCACCTCTGGGCACAAAATACCTAATTCAGATGGCCACAGAGAATGTGTCTGCTGCTTGGGTGTTGCCTGTTTATATGCAGATTCTACAATTTGTGCCAGCTTCAACTCCAGGGCATTCATGAACAGACATAATAAACTTCTTTTGAAGGGTCGTCTTCCTTCCCCTTCTTCCTGTATTTCGTCTGGGGCTAAATTCCCCTCATAAAAATCTGACAAAGAGAAGTCCATCTCTGCTCCCAAAGACAGTCTACAAAGAGATCTCTGGATCCTGCAATGTCTTCACCTCCTTCCTCAGAGCCACCTCCAAAAGTGTCGAAGTTGTATCTGATGACTTTGGATCCTACTGCTCTGAAATCAAAATTGACTCACCGCTTAATTTACTGGATCCAATACCTTCTCAACTCCCTTCTCCCTTTTTGCAGGAGTCTCCTCACAAGTACTCAAGGCCACCATTCATTAGCTGCTCACTCAGGTCTTCCAGGAGTCTTTTCGAGGCTGATGAGGAAATTCCTCAGAGCTCAGATCCAGATAGGGGTAATTCCAACTCTACCTCCCATCAGATCCATGAGCTTGCCCATTACTAGTCTCCCTTTAGTTTCTCCTTCCCTGATCCGCCCTGCTGTTTCAGTGCCTTTGGATCCAAGATCCCTTGGAGTGTCCTCATCAGATGTGGATAGTTCTTTCTTTGACTCTGGTTGCTTTCCTGAGGTGTCAGGCTCAGAGTGTTTTGGCACCAAAGAAGACTCAGAGCAGCTGTGCCAGAGCTGAGGGACTAGAGTCAACTCAAAGGTTTTCAGAGACATCCCTGCCCCTCAGAGCTTCAGCTCTGGACAGCTCACGTCTGACTCCATCCCCGGGTGAAGTGCTTACAGGGTTTCAGGGGATGGTGGTGCAGAAAATATCAGCTCCACTACCTCCAGCTTCAGTCTCCCCTAGGTGCTCTGCCTTCAAGGTTGTGGAGAGGGTTTTCTCTTTACCTAGAGAAAGGACATCCCTGCCTCCCTCGGATCAGATAACTCTACCACCTTCAGGTCTTTGCTCTGAGCCTCAATCTTCCATTCCACTGGGACAGCCAGCCAGTTCAAGTCTACAGTCAGTCCCTCAGGACTCCCCTAACATTTCTTATACCTCACCAGACCATCCCACTGATGAGATCCCTCAGAAGAGAGCATGTAAAAGGAGACACTTAGATTTCCCTCTGGAATCTCTCACTAAGGACACAGATTTTGATGAAGGGGAAGGATCCCCCAAATCTACAGCTGAAGAGCTCTCCTTTGGAGACATTCTTGAACTCCTGAAACAAAAAGGTGGTTGGTCTTCAGACGCCCCTTCCCAAGAGGAGTTGGTGGTGTTCCTGGAGGTTTTTGGGTCTAGCCTGATTACATCTTGGGTGACCCCCCCCCCCCCCCCGATGAACTTTTAGACCTCATTTCTCACCAGGCATGGAAGGAACTGGATACTGTGGAGCCCATCCCTAAAGCATCCAGAGAAATTCTAGCTCCCCCCTCCAAGAACAGGATACACTTGACCAAGAGGGTCCCAGATGATGCTTTGGTTGTGGCATCAGCCATGAAGAAAAACCTTGCAGAGCAGAGCTCTCCTGTCCATCCCCCTAACAGTGATTCTAGGGCCTTGGACAGATTTGGTAAGTGCATTTATGCTTCAATGACCTTTGCTCTGCGGCCATTGAATTACTTGGCATATTTCACAAGAATGCAAAGAGATTTGAGTAGGGAGTTCCACAAACCTCTTTCTAGGTCTATGTCTATGGAGGACCAGAATAGAGTCTCTTTGCAACTAGCCACCCTTCAATCTATGACTAATGCAACTATAAAGCTGATTTCCCATGTTGTGAAGGTACCTCATGGGTGGCGGGTTCAGGCATAGCCATTAGGAGGCATGCCTGGATGCACCTATGTGACTTTGAATTGCCTTTCTTCTTTATTCATTAATGCTCGTTTGATGGATCTTCCTTATTTAGCCCAAAAGTAAAAGGCACGGTTTCCAGATGGGAGCAAGAAGGAAGACCTTGTCTACCATAGAAATACGTTTTTCTACCCCTCAAATTCCCTTTTCCCAGAATCAACAAGGAGGTAAAAAGATGTGGTTCCGCAAAGCCCAAGGTCATTTCCAAGTCTCATGAAGAGATAGTTCTCCCAGAGGCAGAGGGAGGAACTCTGTAAAGGACAGCGATGACCCCATGGCAGAGGTAGCCCATAGAACCAGGGTTTCCATGATTCCTTCTTGGAAAATCCCTACCAGTGCTCCTGAAGGGCAGCCTGATTTTTGCCCACTGGAGGCAGTTGGGAAGTGTTTGTCTGTGCACCAAAGAGCCTGGGTATCCATAACAAAATATTCCTGGGTGAAGAGAGTTATATCCAAATGTTATATCATACCATTTTCCCAAAATCCCCCCTGCACAAATTAAAAGAATCCTCGATATTCCATCCAGTCAGAGGGAGATGGCAGCATTAGAAATAGAAAAGCTGCATAGAAAGAGTCATCCAAGAGGTCCTGCCCAGACCGCATAGGATCCAGGATCTACTCAGGATTCTTCTTAGTGCTGAAGACAACAAGGGAATTGAGACCCATCCTGGATCTCGCAGACTAAACCAGTTTGTGAAATATTCAAGGTTCTGGATCGTCAGTTTAGTCCATTTTGCCCCAACTGCAAAAGGATGATTGGATGTGCTGAATAGATCTTCAGGATGTGTATTATCACATGAAAATGAACAGGCACTCCAGAAGATATCTGCTGTTCCAGCTGGGATCCAGTCATTACCAATTTAGAGCACTGCCCTCTGGTCTTACCACAGCCCCCAGGGTGTTCACCAAATACATGGCAATGGCAGCAGCTCTTCTGAGACTGATAAGATTCTGAGTGTATCTGTACCTAGGTGATTGGCTCCTAACTGCCCCAACTGTGCGTCTTCTTCAGGCAAGAGACTACTTGCTCCAGTTGTGTCTTCATCTAGGCATCAGTCAGTTACAGCAAATCACAACTCACACCTGCGCGAATGTCAAGAGTTCATAGGTGCTCGTGTAGACACATTAAATCAGATAGCCTCTCTTCCTCCAACTTTTATCCAGACACTCAGATCCCAGGTCAAGAAAGTAATCCTGCATTCTTCTCTTAGTGCAGGACTAATCTTACAAGCCTTGGGATCCATATCAGCAGCTATCACCCTAGTCCCTTTAGTCAGGTGTCACATGTGAATTCTGCAGTGGACCCTGTCGGTACAGTGGTCTGATCTTCAGCAGCCTTTATCCACCCCAGTCAAGATCACACAAGCTTAAAAAAATGGCATTTTCTTTGGTGGTTTCACTCAGATGAAGTTTCTGCCCATGGTAACTGTGACCACAGGCGCCTTCCAACCGGGGTCGGGGGGCACTACTTGGGAAGAACAGTCCAAGGTATGTAGTCCACAGAAGAGGCCAAGATGCATATCAATGTCCTGGAAATGAGAACAGTCCTCCTAGCATTGCAGGCTTTCAAGATGCTTTCCCCTCCAGAATGATTGCTGTTCAGATGGGCAATGTCTGTAGTCTGCTACATCAACAAACAGGGAGGATCCAGATCTTACCTGCTATGTTGATAAGCACTGAGAGTGTGGCAATAGGCAATCTCTTCCAGCTGCTTTGTCATAGCAAGACACATACAGGGGAAAGCCACCTTGATTGCAGACCATCTAAGGTCTATTCTGATGTCTCACAAGTGGTCTCTCAATGTCAAAGTGGCAGAGAGAATTTTCCATCATTGGGGCCACCCGTGCTATGACCGTTTTGCTTCTTCCGTAAACAACAAGTAAAGCAGTTTCTTTGCCCTGATCCCTCCAAAGGGGGAGTCATCGAGAGATGCTGTAGTCCATGACTGGCTCTCTGGTTTTCTCTACGCTTACCCATTATCTCTTATTCCCAAATTTCTACAGAAAGTATACTAGTTAAAACGTACAGTTATCCTCATTGCACCCTTTTGGCTTCATCAGATTTGGTTCCCCATCCTCTAGCCTCATCTTGTACATCCACCCTGAATACTGGATCCCAATCCAGACCTGACTCACCCAACAGGAATGACTTCTCCAAACTTAACCGGCCTTAAACTGACCACAAGGTTTCTTCAGTTACACTGATTGCTAGACAGCCCAGACTTTCCTTCCCAATCCATCACATTTTATCTTCTCAAAAACCTTCTTCTGGAAAGATTTACAAAAGTAAATGGAAGGAATTTGTGTTCTAAGCTCTTAAGAAGGATCTGGACCCCTTTCTTCCCCCCTACCAGCAGTACTTGAATTTTTAGCTTCAAGTAGCATCAGTTGGATGCCATTTCAAACTTCCATCTAGGTGAAAATAATTTTCCTTAGCTTCTTGTAAATTATGCAAAGCCTTCCTCAAAGGAATGTTTTTTTTACTTAGACCTCCACTAAAGGATCCCACTCGTCCGTGGAATTTAACTAGTTTGCTTCAAGCTCTGACCCAAACCCCTTTGAACCCTCAGCAGGTCAGACCTCACGTTTTTGTCTTGGAAAACCTTTTTTTCTAGTTGCTGTTACATCTTCTAGACAATTATCCAAACTCCAGGCTTTAACTTCCAAAATTCTTTATCTGGTTTTCCACAAAGACAAGGTTTCATTATGGACTAAATCATCTTTTTGCCTAAGGAAGCTTCTAAGTCTAATATCAACCAGGTAATTAACCTCCCAGTTTTCTTTCCAGATTTTTCAAACAAAGGAGAATACACGCTCCATCTTTTGGACGTACATAGACTACTTTGGTTTTATCTTATAGAACCAAGGATTTCCAGAAGTCTGACCAGTTTGCATGTATCCTTCTCACATAACAGATTGGGCAAGTCCGTTTCCAAATTTATACTAGCCAAATTAACTGACGGTATCGCCTTTGTCAAAAAAGGACTGTCCTTGCCTAAACCTCCTAGAGCCCATTCTATAAGGTCTATGGCCATTTCCTCAGCCTTTTGGTCAAAAGCTTCCATAGATGACATTTGTGCAGCTAATACTCGGTGCAGTGCTCACACCTTTATTGCTTATTAGAAATTGGATTCTGTTTCTAATAACACAGCTACCTTTGGGTCTTCAGTACTCCTCTGTTCTCTGAAATATCCTTTCTTGAGGACCACCCAAGGTTCATGTAGCTGGGATTGCTGTCCCATCAGCTGAGGAATAAATGAAGATGACCACATCAGACAAAAAAAAGTTATGTATTCTCCATAACATTACATCTGTGTTGTCCATTTTCATTATTCCCCAACTTCCCACCCTCCTAACCTTTTTCCTTTCTCCTGGACAGGCCTAAGCGTATCCCTTTAGGAACTTTTGTTCCTTGTTTGAGCTCCAGCTTGTTTTCTTTTTCTTTACCTTCTTAAATTCTCTTAAGGTATTATCCATTGCTTCCTATGGGCAGCAAACTCAATCTGAAGTATGTTAGATTGGCAGGGGGTTATGGGTAAAGGGAGGAGTTCGAGAGTTTGGATCTGAGGATCTGGAGGAAGCAGCCGAGTCGGATCTGAGTCAGATCCAAGACCCATCAGTTGAGGAAGAATGAAAATGGACAACACAGATATAACATCATGGTGAGTACATAACTTTTTAATTCCAGTCCTACTCTTTCTGAGAAGGATGGGAAAAGTACTGATAAGGATAGGGAAAAAGTGTATACTTCTGCAACTTGATTTTCAGAATTCTGAATTGTTAGGCTAATATAGTAAAGTATATTCTGAAATTGTGAAAGTATGAAGAATGTTTTATCACCAGTTTCTTCTTGTGATGAAAAGTCTGCTTTAAATAATGAGTTTCTTCAACTGAGCTGGTCAATACTCATTCTTTACACCATGTGCATGACCCAATTGATAATCCTTCAAGGGCTGTGGCCACTTGTGCTATTTTAGGAGGTTTACATGGCTGCATTCTCAGAACCTACCAGATGAAAAAATTAGATATTAAATTCTTCCTTGGATAGAGATTTAGTGTTAGCTCCCTTGCTGCAGAGGTGATCAAAATGGGTGATGATTCAGGGAATCTCTAGGATTTTTCAGCCCTCCTTTTCCAAATTATCAAAGGGATTTTCATTCTCCTCATCCAGTTTTGGCAAAAAAAAAAAAAAAAAACAGAATAAACAGTTTAAACAAAACATAGGTAAACAGATGTGTAGGAAGAAATGGCAAAGGGGTTCCAAAAAGAAGTCTCGAAACTCCCAAAGTCAAGGACAGTCCAGTCAGTCTGAATAGCTGTTCAGTAGACCTTATGAACCCCTCCCACCCACCCTAGACCCTATTTTCTTCCAGAAAGTCTCAATCATCATTTTCTCTTTGGCAATGGATAGTTTCAGACAAATGGATTTTGAATATCATTTATCAAGGCTACATATGGCAGTGGGAGGAAATTCCTCCTTTCCGGGGGTTCATTCTTCATCCTCCAGATCAGATTATTTTCTTTCTACCAGTTCTTCATTACATGCTGTCCCAAGGTGTGATAGAAACATTTCATCCTTCCTAGATGGGGAATGGTTTTTATAAAGAAAGTTCTTTGGAGAATAGTTCTGAATCTTTTTCCTAATGTTTGTGACATTACCTATATTCAAAATGTCACTTCACAGCCCGTTACTTCTTATTCCTCATTCAAGTTTCCTGGCAGCAGTAGACTTATAAGGTGCAAATCTTCGCAGCCCTATTTATCTAAACTTCAGACTTTCTTAATGTTTTCTGTGTCTGGATTACGTTATTAGTTCTCTGCCTCAACATTTGGACTACCTACTGCACCAAGAGTGCTCACAAAGTGTCTAGCTCCAGTTATAGCTCATTGCAAGGTACAGGGTATCCACATTTTCCATATTTAGATGACTTTGCTTATCTTTGCAGAGTCGGTTTCAAAGTGTCAGGAATCGCAGGTCTCCCCTTCTACCGCCCTGCTTCAAAGCAGTAAGTCACCACACCACAGATGCTTCAGGTATTATTTTCAGAGCAGTTTTAGGAGGGATAAAAGTGCAGAGAGGGTGTGTGACACAAAGTACAGATGCAAGCACATAAATAGTAAGGAGATGCTTATCTTGATTAAGGCACTCTACTATCTGAACCATCTTTGGTAATCGGGACCTCTTTAAGTGGTTACAGACAATACTACAATTGTGATATGTTAACAAACCAGGGGAAACCAGGTCATACTCCCTTTGTAAACTAGCAGTGTTAGCTTGGAATATAGCTTCATAGCACATCCTACATTCTGTCAGAGGAAAACTGTGTGGCAGATAAGCTGAAGTTGAGTAGGACTAGGGCAGACTATCACAAATTGAAAGGAAATCAGGGGATCTTCAAGATTTGATCCATCTGTGGGGGTTCCTCAGGTAGACCTCTTTGCCTCCTCTCTGAACAATCAACTGTCAATATTCTGTTCCAGGGCTCCATTCCTTGGACAAGAGTGCTCCTCACTTTAATTTCTCTTGTGTTTTTTTTTTTTTTGGTTTCTAATATCATGATGGGGATTGGACCCCATTCTTAGGTCAAAATATGATTACATTTCATGAAATTAGTATTGTTTCGATCTTTGTTAGCCAAAAGTGCTCTTTGCAGCACCCACAGTGTGCCCTGAATTGACTCCTGCAGAAAGTCATACAGGGTTACATGTATCAGTAGCATATCTAAATATGACTGTAAATTATTTTTTATGAGACCCATTGCTCCTACTACTGTTGGAACTGTCTGGGTATCCTTCATCCACATTGCCCTTGTTTCTGCCTGCAAATTGTAGTATTTTATGACTTTGTGTCTGTCTTTACGTAAGACGCTGTAAGCACTAGGTGTAGCAATTTCAATGATCAATGCTACTTTTGTCTTCTTTTCATGGGCCACTATATCTGTTTTTTCTTGCATCTATTTTTAACTGTTGGTAATGGGTGATCCCATGTGATATATACTTCATCATTTTCTGTAATGCTTTGTGGCTCATGTTTCCAGTGCTTCTCAGCTACTTCAATATTATAATGTTTGCATTATCCCCTATGCAACATTCTTGCCACATTATGCCTTTCAGTATACGGACCCTCTGCCATTAGTGTATCACACCCAGCAAAACAATATTTGACTGTTTCCAATTCTGTTTTACAAAACCTGCATTTGTCTATTTCTCCGACATGTTCAGTGGACTTTGTAAACCAACATAGTCCACTATCTTGGGCCGACAATATTAACCTTTCATCTTTTGGTTTAAATTCACCTCTCCTTAACTTCCTGCATCAGATCCTGATCAACGTGAGGTTGTTCCAGGAGTTTTCTCTACCAGTAACTATATTTATGCCTTTTGCACATTTCTTGCCATCTCATCTTATTCTTCACCTTGTATTCTTTCTTTTGTTTTTTGGCACATTCAGTTGCTGCTTCTTTGTTGTCTACCTTTGGTTTGGTTTCCATTCCTAATTAACACTGATATGCTTCTGCTAAACTAAGCAGGGAAGTCATCTTAGACTTGTGCTCATGTTTTAAAACTTTCACTATGTTTGGATTTGATTAGGTCAGTAGATATGTTTGCAGTCCTACAATTGCAGCTGTGTACATGTAATCAAATTTGTGGCGGCTCATACCTCCTTCAGAATGAAAGATATATAGTATTGGTATACGTTGATTTTTATATATCATTTGAGTGTGAAGCATTTTTCTTGTTTTCCTGTTTAACTGATCCAATACCTTTTGGGGCCAGTCAGTCACCCCAAAACTGTAAGTTAGAACAGGAACAACACATTGGTTTATAGCTTGGACTTTGTTTCTAGATGACAGGGCTGTTTTCAGTATTAATTTTAGTCTTCTAAAATCTTATTTACTGAGTTATGTTAGCATTTGTTTATGTTTTATTGTCAGTCCTTCATAATTTCCCAAATATTTATGCACTTCCTTCTGCTCAAGTCCTTTATAAACATTCCTGTCCCAGACTGATATTTTCTTGATGCTGCGGGTTCCCTACTTTGTGTTACTTTTGCATATTTATCAAGACCAGATGACATTCTTGTATTTGAGAAAGTTTTGAGCACTTCTGTTTGTGCTTTCATCTTTTCATCTGATGAACTAAAACAGTTTTAAATCATCCAAAAAAAGAAGGTAAGTCTTTACACTTTGCTGTTGTCTGGGAGCCAAATTGTTACCATGACCTAATCTGTTAAGTCGACATCTTAATGGGTTAAGGGCAAGACAAAACATCACCAATGCCAGAGTCACCCTGGAATATCCCCCCTTTGAATTGTTATCCCTGGGATAATAATTTGTCCTTTATTACGGCTTAGCTGCAGAGTGGTTTTCCACTGTTTCATGGTCACTGTAATGTAATCTGTGCATGTGGGGTGTATCTTGTATATCTGTAAACTGTCCCTTTTCCATGAATGTTGGATGCTGTCGCATGCTTTTTTGAAATCTCTCCATGCCGTACTTGCATTCTTGCCCTTTTTAAAATTCTCCATTATATTAATTATTTAACAACAAATGATCCTTTGTTCAATAAGACTTTCTTTTGTTATCCTTTTGTTCTATTTCCGAGATTGAGTTTTCTTCTATTTGACTATAAACTGTCTGCATTAATTCCAGTATATAGTTTATACATTGTTGGAAGGCAAGTTATTGGTCTATAGTTTTTAGGATAGCTTGAAGGTTCACTCTTAAGAGTATCATTTTTCCTGTCATTAATCAGGTTGGTGTGTGTGCGCGGGGTGTGCATATAAGTAGTTCTTACTCAGGGCCAAATCTTCATGTAACTATGTTAATACTTTTAGCTAGAAGTAAGGTACTTCATTTGGGCCTGGAGTTTTCCAGTTAGGAGCTTTTCTTAGTTTTGATTTCATTTCTGTGACTGTTATTTCATCCCGTTTCATATCCTGTACTACATTTGAACTTCTCTTTCTTTTACTTCTGTCCATTCATCATCTTTGTTATGTTCCACAGGGTCTTAATAGATACTTATTATATTATTATTATTATTATTATTATCCTCAATAGTCCACTCTATCACCTTTATGGCTCTTTTGTGGCCTGGCAGCTTTTATGTTTTTTGTGGACTACTACTTCCTCCTACAACCAGGAGGGCCATCCTCCTCCTCCTGAGCCTGGCATAACCCCATTGTAGAAATGTATGTGTCTTGAGGATTCTACACTGTCATTTTTTTCCAGTCCTGGTATCGGTGCATCTACAGGGATTGGACACTTTTTTTTTATTGTGGAACTTGTGCACCCAGCTGTTTTTTTTTAAACCTACTTCTGGCCATGATATACACTATATAAAATAAAGTCTATATATCAGTGTCATCTTGGTGAAATTTTGTCAAAACAGGGTCCACCTCGTAAAGGTACTCACCAAGACTTGAGGATGAATTAATTTCCAACAGTACTACTCTACTTTGCTTGCTGATTTATCATCTGTCCATCTGGAATGTTCTTGTATGCTTTTCCATTATTCCACTAATATCCAGGGTCCTTTTGAAGATTCAGAAGGAATTTGCCAAGATGATTGTTGTGACTCCCTTATGGCCTAGGCAACCATGGTTCTCTCTTCTTTGGAATTGGCCAGGGTAGTTACCAGAAGCTTTCTCACAGAGTAGACCTACACAGACAAGAACAGGAGTATTTGATACACCCTGAGATCAGTCAGTTTCATTTGACTGCCTGGAAGATAGGGTCTTAATTCCATTTAGGCACCTGTTTACCGAGGGTGTGCAGCAGTTGCTCCTGGAGGCAAGAAAGTCTGGTACTAGAAAATTATGTATTAGCAAATGGAAAAGGGTTTATTGTTGGTGACGACAACATAACTTGCACCCATTCAGGGCTAGTTGTTCTCTGGTGTTACAGAGTTTATGTAAGTTACTATTTTATGCCCTTTCTTACTTCTCCATCAATGTTCATTTATCAGCCATTTCGACATGTCAGTCCATGGATCCTCCACTTTCAGTGCATTCTCATGTCAAAATATTTTTGATTGAGATTTTGCATAAGATACCTCCAAGAAAACTAGTGGTCTGTCCTTGAGGTCTTAATTTTGTGTTAGAGAAGCTAACACTTGCTCCATTTCTACCAGCTAATTTGACTGCCTTGAGGTTCTTAACATGGAAAACAATTTTGCTGATTGCTGTGACCTCTGTAAGAAGGGCATCTGAGTTGCAAGCTCTTATATTGGGTCAAACCTATTTTATTTTTCAGAGACATGGTTTCTTTGAGAAATAATCATTTTATGCCTAAAGTGGTATCTGAGTTTTCTTTAAGCTAAAAACTATCTATCTCCCTCTTTTTCTTTCCTGAACCTAAAAATGAGGGAGAAAGGGTACCTTGGATGTTCACAGACAACTTTGGTACTATCTTGAGAGAACTAACTTTTTCAGATCTTTTGATCAATTGTTAATTTTTGTGAAGGTAAGAACCACATGGTTGTCTAAGGCTATTACCTTTTGTTATACTCACCACAACAAAACTAATCCAGGCAGGGTCAAGGCCCACTCTAACAAGGCCTTGCATTCATCTATGGATTTTTGGAAAGAGTCCGATTCTAGAAGTAGTAGCTTGGTCATCTGTACATGATTACAGTGCACTATAAATGTGATTTATTCTCTAGGTATATATCAGATTTTGCAAGGACCATTCTCCAGGAGCGCCTAGACTTTTCTCCTTCCACCTACTAAATGTAGTAAGCTAGGGTAATCTACCCGTATAGCTAAGGGTACTACAGCAGTGATGAGTATAATGAATATAGGACAATTCTGTAAGTAAGCTTACCGTAACAGCATATTCAAATGATCACTGCTGCAGTAGCTGCTCACTCCCTCCATCCTTTTTGTTTTTTGGTGTGTTTATGCCAGGGTGTGGACATTTATTTTCTTTTATTTTTACTAGCATTTTCCTTCAGGCTCTGCACCTCTCTGTCGGCATGAAAGCACCAGATCTGTCTTATTTGAATGATCCTTGCTGCAGTACCCACTCCCTACATCCCTCTGTCACACTTTGTTTTTTGAGTGAGTTGTTTTGCAAGGGTTTGTATATATGTTTACACTTGGCTGTTTCCTCTAGGGGCTTGCCTCATTGGCATGAAGGCTCTGAAGGGCTTGATACTCAAGCCTGTCCTTTTAGGCAGCTCAGCTTGAGCTTACTTACAGTCTAAGCGCATGGAAGGTGCCCTGAAGCCTTGGAAACTGGACGGCTGTTTCTTGTTTAATAAAAAAAAATCTTTATTAAATTATCACTTATGACATAGGCAGTCATACATTTATATAGTTGCAAACATTATACATCACTTATCTGCCCAGTCACTGTCAGTCAGACATTGCATAGCTCATTCAAATCCTGCTTTTTAAACCTCATTCTTACTCTAATGTATTGTTCCCACAATTTCCATTTTCCTAAGTATTTAATTTTCTCCTACCTTTTTCTGAAGATCCCAGTACTAGTTGTTTTATCTCTGTTACTATATTCACTATTTCTACTATAGTTGGTTTAGACTTTGCTTTCCATTTCCTAGTAACTGCTTTTTTTGCAGCCACCATAATTAGACTCCTCGAGGTCTTATTATGCCTAGGCAATTCTGATTCTTTATCATAACTCAAAAAATAATTTCCTTAGTCATACAAATTTGCTCACCCAGAATTTCTGATAGAGTAGTCTGCAGGGAATTTTTAAAGTCTGCCAACTCATTACACTCTGAGAAAATATGTTCCCAGTTGCCTCTTTCTTCCCCATCACACCTCCAACATTTACTATGTACCTGAGGAAAAATTATTTGGAGTCTGCTTAGAGTATAAAAAAACCTGTGTAAATACTTCCAAGCAAAGATCCCAAATCTTCTAGACTTGTTGCATATTTTGGAGACATATGTATATCCCCCATTGTTTCTTTGTGAATTGCCTATCCAGTCTCTCTTCCCAATCCTTTCTAACCTCCTTTGATTAATTCTTATAGTTATCATGCAGTAATTCATATGGCCTACTAATTATTCCCTTTAACAGCGTCTTCTGTTCTAAGTTCTACTAAAAACTCTACCAGTGCAGGCCTTTCACTTAGGATCCCCCTATTTCTTTCTCTTTGCCTATACTCTGATATCAGTCCTAAAGAAGAGGAAGAATGCAGCTATGACAGTTAACATTAAAAAAAGCTGTGCATGTTTAACCTGAGTAGGTTTATTACCCCAGTAGGTATAAAAATAAAAATAAACAAATAAATAAGAGGTGAATTGTGTTTTTCTTGGCAAGAAGCAAATATGATGGGTAAAATGATGCAATAGCAGGGGAGACAATTTTGTGAAGTATCATGAGATTTCATTTAGCCTTAATGTGGTATGCACTAAGGAAACTGGGTAGGGATATAAATTTTACAGAGGAGAAGAAACAGTTGTCTTGGTTTTCTAATATGTGGAAATGTGAATTCTTATGTAAGAATGAAAAATATGCTGTGGGAAACTAAGTAGTGTGGTTAAGGTGTAGTTGTCCTTTAAGTTCTAAATGCTTCTTGATCTTTGCCTAAAAGATTAGTGAATGCAATTACTGCCTATTTGTTTCTGAATATAATTCTGCCTCTCATTGGCATTTCAAGCAGTTTTAATGCAGGGGTGCATTAGGTGTTTAAGGAAAGTGTTTACTTGGAGCCATAACGCCTTATACAGTGACATCTTTAGAGGATCCCCTTCCTCATGTTATGTATGGGTCCTTCTGAGTCGGACTTTCAAGGCCTCTTGTTGTTTTAGTACAGCATTTTGTCACCTCAAAGCCTGCTATAGTATGAGCACATAACTGTCCAGAAATAAAAGAAAGGTGCAGGTTCTGTTAGAATAGGGGTCTTGCAGATTAGGACACCCCAGCAAACTGTAGACTTTTTATGTATGTAATGTTTACACTTCTAATGAGAATTGTAGTATGACTGTCAGTGGTCGACCATGAGTAGAGTTATCCCCTCATACTAACTCATTCCCTCCAGTGGAGTTCTTTTGAGTTTTTACTCGAGCTCTAAGTGGGAGTGGCCTTAGCCTTTTAAAAATTAAAAAATTACAAGCAGTGTGTTCCTACAACCAGAGATAAAATACAAACTGAACCACAAACTCCAGTAGTACAGCTTCTAAAATTCACTGAAACTTTAATAATCCACAAATACGGTTAAGCACTTTTGTCTACACCTGATGATAGGTATAGATGAAAATGCTTAACCATATTTGTGGATTATCAACGTTTCAGTGGGTTTTAAAAGCTGTATTACTGGAGTTTGTGGTAACTTTTAAAAATGAAGTTATTGCCTCATAGTTCAAACAAATGCTCTAGAACCATAAGTGTTACCTGAAAACTGAACTGACAAATTGTTCAGTATAAAGTAAGCTTTATAATACTTGCAGTCATTCAATTCTAGGGTTAGACTGGATTTTTAAAGCCGCAATTGCCACAGTTAATATGAATTATGTAATGTTGTAACAGCTTACGGTATCTCTGTAATAGCATTTTCTTCATACATCTTTGGCGTTTCATATGAGGCTAAGCAGTTTTGGCTGTGTAGCATGGTTTTTAAATTCTTAATGTAAATAAGAACAAAGAGTAATGAACACCTAGGTCATCAGTAGGATGTAACTAAAGAAACGCCTGGTTCCATCAGTACCTTGTAATGAGTTAGGTACAAACTAACTAAATATTTAAAATTAAAAGCTGGGTAGATAAGTACCCCTCTCAGGGAAAACTTTCCACTTTCAGAAAGTTTCTGGAGAAAATGTTACTTTTTGTAGGAAATTATGTTTCTGCTAGGAACTATGTTTAAGTGGTTGCCATAAAAAATATTTATCTGAAACTGTTGCCAGAGTGAAAGACTTGTTTCAGTGGGATGTTGTAGTGTCCTAGCAAAACTATTACTTATTACACCTTGATTTTCCTCAGCTTGCAGCTGTTCCTTCTGTTTTATCAGCATTCAGGAAAAACCTGCAGTACCCCAGACCCACAAATACCTATTTTCTAATCCCATATGGGATCCTGCAGTTATGTCTATGAAAAAAAACAACAGTTGACAAACACCTTGAAAATGTTAATCTTATTTCTTCTGATAAGGATGGGAAAGCTTTTGATAGATTTGGGAAGAACGTATATTTTTCTGCTTTAGCCTTTAAAATTCTGAATTGTCAAGATCATCTGTAAAAATTTCTTCTTGATTCCTTTGAAAATATGCGAATGTTAACTGCTAATCTGCCTTCTACAGAGATTAAGGGATCTCTGAACTTGTTAGTAACTTGCATTTCTCAGGTAACAAAACACTCTGAAGTGTTCTTATGATTGTACTGACAGCTCTATCCATAGCAGCTGCTAATGGGTCAGTAATGAGAAGGTTGTGCTATGTGCCAGAATTTACCAGAAGATATCATGGCTAAGATCTTGAATTGCCCACTAGACAGAAGTAATGTTTGGCCCCTCCTCTTCTGAGGTCCTTAAAAGATTTAAAAAAAGAGGAACTTTAATTCAGGGGGTCACTCAGATTTTTCTACCCTCATTGCCAAAGTTTAATAGGAACTTTTCTTCCGGTTCAGGATCCTTTTATAGGAAACAATAAATAAACATTTTCACCAAGGTTCAGGCAAACAGTATTTCAAAAATCAAAGGTGTGGAAGCTCAAAAGAAGGGGGAACCTCCAGCAACAAAAGACAGTCACCAAAGACCATGTGCCTGCAAGTGTTCCCCCTTCCCACCCTAGCATCCCATTAAATATTTCCCCAAATGTAAGTGGCATCAGATAACTACAGACAAATAGGTCCCGAGAATCATTTAAAAAGTCTGTAATTGGCAGTTAGAGTCCATTCCTTGTTTTCAGGGAATTCCTCATCTGTCAAGCTAAACATCCCTGTTTCCTTGAATCCTAGTCCTGGAACAAATGCTGTCTCTGTTAATCATGGAACGAGTTTCCCAAAAACAAAGAAGAGAACGTATTCAAGTGTCTTTCTGGTGCAAAAGCAAGAAGAAACTTGGGGACTAGTTCTAAGCCTTTCTTTTCAAAACCTCACCTCAAAGTCCCGAACTTGAAGATGCTTTCCCTTTAGACTCTGCTACATCTCATTTCTCCTCAAATTGTTGATAATACTGGATTTAAAGGATGCCTATCATATGCTAATTTTTTTTGTGTCTGGCTTCCATTTTTAGTTCTTAGTCTTTGGGCTACCTACAGCAATAAGGGTGTTTGCAAATTATCTGCACCAGTAATAACACAATGCAGCATTCTAAGACATTCACATTTTATCATATTTAGACAACTGTCTTACACCTGCAGCCTCTTTTACAAAATGCAGTAGTGTCTTGCATATGGATTTTTTCCTCACTGGACACCAGTAGAGTTCCAGGTAATCATACAGACCTCTTATTCTTTCTCAAATTATCTACGGTGATCTTTATTATTCTATCTAAGGGATAATATACAGATCTGATGTCAGTTTTCATTCTATCCTCAACTGTTGTGTTCACATTTGAACCTCAGGTCTGACTCAGCCTTTACTAAAGCTTGTGCTAATCAAAAAGCTCTTGAGTTTCTCCTTTGCCCATAATGCACCAACCCTAACGAACCTCAGATCTTGTGTGCCGCTTTTCACGTAAGACATGGTCTGCCGTAGCTCTTGAGTTTCAATTGTTCTTTAAGCAGATAAGTGAATTTTTTTTCTTCAAAAAACTTTATATTCCTAATATACTTCTCTTTTCCTTATTATCCCTTACCCTCATACATTAGTTTACCGCTTCTTTACCATTGTTGGTAGTTTTTTCCACTTCCGTTGTCTTTACATACTTGTGTATTCCCTAATTACCATTGTTGGTAATATTTTTCTTTTTAACTTGCTCTTTAAAAAAAATTAAAAATTTTATTGTTCTTGTATTGTGCTTTTTGTTATCTTAGTATGGCTGAGAAGGGTCCTTCTGGCTTTAAAAAATGTTTGAAGTTTGGGCACAAATTGCCTATCTCTGATTCCCACACACTTTGTGTTTATTGCCTAGGTCCAGAACACATGCAGGAGGATTGCTCTGTTTGTCATAATTTTAATCCCAGAGCACTTATGAACAGAAAGAATAAATTGATTCTGAAAGGCTTGTTGCCTTCATTTTTTTGGTGAAGCTGTCATTGAGGCTGAATCCCCCAAACCAAAGTTTAAGGAGTGGAATTCTCTGATTCCATCCACTTCCCCAGCTGTGTCTTCTGAGCCTTCCAGAAAGAGGTCTGAATCAGATTTGAGGAAATCTCAAACCTCTTCCCCCTTGGATCAGAAGAAGAAGAGGTTAATGGATCCTACATCCTCAGATCTGATCAAGAAACTTTCCAACTGCTCTGGATCCTACTGTATTGCCAAGGACCCAATATTCTCCCTCTGATCTGGTGCCTTCCAGGCTGCCTCCCCCCTTTATGGAAGGGTGCCATTCAAAGTCACCTTCCCTGGCCTCGTCTTGTTCATCCAGGAATTTGACTGAGGGAAGATGTAGATAGGATGATGAGGAAGTTTCTCTCGGCGCAGATCCAGATGGATGTGTTACTGGCACCTACCATTTCAGGTCAGGAGGTTCGTCCTTCGATCACTTCACAACCTCAGACTCCTTCTCTGATCCCTTTGCTTGCTTCAGAGTCCCTGGATCCAAGTCTTCAGGGACCATAACTTGGATCCATAGATAACCCTGTGTTCAGATCCGAAGCTAACTCTTGAGTATCCTGGTTCTGACATCTTCGGTTCTGGAGGACTCTTAGAACTGATGTTTCCTTGTCATATCCAAGGTACTGGGATCAACTGCGAAGCTGTCAGAGCCGTCTCTGCCTTAGAGTCTCTGTAATGGACAGCTCAACTTCCTCCTTGGGGAGATTGCTTTCAGGGTGGGAGAAGACAGCAGTCCAGAAACCTGCCTTTTCAGTGCAGGGTCTTCTGTTTCTACAGGGTGGTCTGCCTTTGAAGTTATGAAGAGGGTATTCTCTGCTCCAACAGGTCTGACAGATCCAATCCCCTCGGAACTCCAGTCCAGTTCCCAGTTGTCTCTGCACTTGGAGCCTCATCATTCAATGCCACAGGGACAGCCAGCTCAAGATCTCCAGACTACCCAGGAGGGTTGCATAGTCTCTTCTGACACTTCCCTGGAACACCCCAATAAGGAAGTCCTTAGGAAGAGAAAGTGTAAGAGGAGGCACTTGGACTCTCTACAAGAGTCAGTTATTGAGGATACGGACTTTGATGAGGGTGAAGGGTCCCCACAATCACCTCCAGAAGATGTCTCATTTGGAGACATCCTTGAGATCCACAAACACAGAGGTGATTGGACCCCCAGCAACCCTTCAGCTGAGGAGTCAGTATTTCTAGAGGCCTTTGTAGATGGCCCATCTGCCTCCTGGGTTACTCTGCCTGCTAAAGAGTTCATTGATTTGATCTCTCGGTGGGCGTGGAGGGAGCCTGACTTAGTTGAACCAATACCCAAGAGGCCAGATAGAATTCTGGCTCCAACTGTGGGGAAGGAATTTTGAACTAAGTGGGTGCCTGTGGATGCCATGGCCATGGTGGTAGATACCTGGAAGGAACTTGCTGAGAAAAGTTCCTCTGTTCATCACCCTAACAACGAGTGTAGGACAGTGGACAGATTTGGGAAGTGTGTCTATGCTTCAGCAACCTTTGCTCTTAGGTTGCTGAACTATTTGGCATAGTTTACTAGGTTGCAAAGAGACTACTTGATCAAAGAACTTTCAAAATCCTTTCAGGGATCGTTACTGCTGAGGCCCAACCATCTGTTTTCTCTCAGTTGGCTATCCTCCAATCCATTTCAAATTCATCCATGAGGCTTATCTTGCATGCAGTCGAAGGTGCCTCAAGGGCAGCAGGGTCAGGCATATCCATTAGGAGGCATACCGGGATGCATTTGTGTGATTTTTCTGGAGGTCTTCACATCCTCGTTCGTCAGTGCTCCCTTTGAAGGCAGTTTTTTGTTTGGCCCCACAGTGAAGGACACATTATCCAGGTGTGACAAGGATGGAAAGACCCTGTCTGCAGTGGGCGTATGTTTTTCGACCGCTCAAATATCCTTTTATAGTAATCAGTGAGGTGGTCAAAAGATGTGGTTCAAGAAGTCCGAGGATCCTTTCCAGTACACATGTGGAGAAAGCTCCCCTAGGCATAGAGGGGGAACTCTGATGGACAACGATGCCCCTGCAGCAAAGGAGGCCCGCAAAACTAGAAGTCCAGAGATTCGTTCTCTGATAGACCCTACCAGCACTCCTGAAAGGAGGCCCGATTGTCCCCCTCTGTAGGCACCAGAGAGCTTGGCTAGACATAAAAGATACTTGGGTGCAGAGGATTATTTCCAGAGGTTATATAATACCCTTTTCCCTTCCACCTCCAACTGTATGCAAAATTTCCAATGTTCCACCCAGTCAGAGGAAAAAATCAGCACTAGGTGTACAAAAGCTGCTAGAAAAAGAGTTATCCAAGAGGTCCCACCAGACCAGATAGACTACAGAACTTACTCAATATTCTTTTTAGCAAAGAGATAATGAACGCTACCACCTGAAAGTCCACTTCGTAAACGAACAAACAAATGGTATGAAAAAACCGGAGACGGACCACCACGATAAGATGAAATACTGACCAAGTTTATTAGAACAGATTATATTCTTTTTAGTGCCAAAAAAAACAAAACAGGGGACTGGAAACCAATTTTGGATCTCAGCAACTTGAACAATACAGTTAAACATACAAAGTTTCGGATAGTCATGGTTCAGTCCATTTTACCCTTCCATAGGTTCATAGGTTGGTACTAGGCTGTCAGCCCTAGAGTCTATACAAGCCTAGCCATAACAATTCCCTGGCTATTTCTTCCCACACTATTTACTTTCCTGGACCCCTGTCTAGCAGGGCGACTGACGTGATCCCCGGGGTGAATTTCCTTTCTCCCAATCAATCATACTAGGCTAACTGCTCTTGCGAGTCATTGTAAGACTAGCTAATTATCCCCTGTGAGACTCAAACCCTGCACCTTGTGTTTGTAAGGCAAACACCTTAACCATTAGGCCACCCTCCCACCCTTCCTGGGCAAGGATGACTGGATGTGCTAAATAGTACACATTCTGAAGGTCTGTCACATAATGAACAGACAGTCCAGAAGGTATTTACAGATGTTCTTCATGTTTCACTGTTGCAGTCATTACATTTGGGCAATCTGCTGGCAGGTTGCCCTCAGTCGGCCTGATTAACAAAGTCTTGGGTCCTGCGTCAGTTGCTGTCCCTTCTTCCATGATGTCAGGTCATCAGGGGTATAAAACATGCAGCCGATGCCATTACATCAGTCTTTCTTGCTGCACAGTGCCCGAAGCAGAAGCAGTTCTCAAATGCCGGTCGGCCGACTCCTGAAATTTTCGTTTTCGAGATTCAAATCTGAAGTCTTCAACTAAAAAGCTAAGTACCCCATTGGGGAAACTTTTTTCTTGCTCCTTACCGATGTCAGTAAAAGTTAATAATTGCATTACTTGTGGGAAGCAAATACCTCATAAGGATTTTCATTTGTACTGTATTCCTTGCCTAGGCCCTGATAACAACATACCTTGCCGTCAGTTTTGTGCTTTATTTCATCAAACGTCGTTACATTTTTGCTTCTAAATATTTTGGCTCACGCTTTAATTATCCAGAAATGTCGTCGGTTAACAATCCGACTACCGGAATACCTAAAAAACGCAAAGAAAAAGACAGAGACAGGCCATTGAGATCCAAAACTGCCGACGACACTTCTCCTAAGCCAGTCGCTAATTCACCAGTACTCAGTGAGGTGCTTTCGCAGCCCCTGATACCCGTTACTTCTGATTCGCAGGCCTCTACTGAGATCCATTTAGAGTCCAGTATGCCGCGAGATGCTTCAATTATGGAACCCGTGGATGTCTCTACCTTGGATGGGTCCGAAGCCACTGTGCAGGCATCGGCTTCTGAGGGTGTTTTCAGGCTTATAAATTTGTATATTAGACCGACGCCATCTTCAAAACTAAAGCCAAAATCTCAACCTATGCCTAAAAAAACGGCGCCTGGGCCACATGTGCAGGATGCCTAAAAAACAAATGATCAAAATGGCTGAAGATTTAATTACTCTGATCAGGGATAGCCAAACACCCCCCCCCCCCTTCTAAGAGGCCTAGGCAAGACATTAATTATGAATCTTCTGAACAGGATTCTATTTCTTCTGACTCTTCTAATGACCAGGAATTCTCTATACCTACTTATGAGGACTCTGATGCAGAAGATTCCATTCCTTCTGCTTCTCCCCCTGAGGATTTTTCTTTTGGGGAAACTTTACATACCTTAAGGGAACATTTCCACTGAGAAAGTCAGGATTTCTCTGAATCTAAAAAAAGACTTGGGGATTTTCTTCTTCTTCCTCAGCATAGGCCTTTGGCTATACCTCCTGTTCTAGACATTGTTGATATTTTTTCAGAATCTAGTATGGCTCCTGATTCTCTGCCTCTGGCTCCTTGTAAGCCAGACAGATACTACAGGGTTCCTGACTCCCACAAATTTCTTTTCAAAAATCCTGTTGCAGATCCTGAAACCGTTTCTCAGGGTCCTAAGGGCATTAAGGCTTCTACTGCTAAAAATTCTACCCCTTCTGATAGCGATTTCAGGGCACTGGATAGATGGGTAAGAAGGTTTACACTTCTGCAACCTTGGCAATCAGGGCTTTAAACTGTCGATTTCATAAGCTAAAATATCAACAACATATCATGTGACTGCTTAAACAGAAAATGATGTTAATTTCTGAAGATTTACAGGATTTATTGCATTCAGCTGAACAAGCTGGAAAACATACTTTGCAATGTGGTTTTGATTCTTTGGAGGCCTCTTGCAGGGCTGCTGTAACTGGGTCTGTGCTAAGAAGGCATGCTTGGCTCAAAGAGCAAAATCTGCCTGATCATGTTAAAGCATAATTGTTAGATCCTCTTTTACAACAGGACCGTCTCTTTGGTAATAAGGCTGAAGAAGTTTTAAAAAAGATGGAAGATAAAGCTAAATCTATACAAACTGTGAAAGATTTCCTACAAGTGCAACATCCAAGATTTAGCAGGCACTGGCCTACTAAGAACTGGTCCTTTCCAGTTCCTTCGAGAGCCACTCAAGTCAAACCCAGACATTCCAAAGGCTCCAGGTTTCAGTCACAAGGGACTTTCAGAACAAAACAATGGGGTGCCTCCTCTTCCAAATCTGGAAACAGCAAGACACCTCCCTATGGTAAGCAGTCTCAATGACTTCCCTTTACACTTGCCAAGCACTTACCTTTTAGCCGCCCCTTTGGGGGGAAAACTGGCTCTTCATGCAAGAAACAGGCAACTTATAACCCAGGACAAATGGGTTTTAAATATAGTACCCCAGGGATACAGATTTCATTTCCACACTCTGCTAATTCCAAACGGATGGCCAGACCTGCCCCCAAATCAGTGGGCAGAGGCCCAGAAACAAGTACTTTCCCTCATGAGCATGGGGGCTATTCACCCAGTACCAGAAGAGGAAAAGGGACAAGGTTTCTATTCAAGACTTTTCCTGGTACCCAGAAAAGACAAATCATGGCATCCAATTCTGGGCTTATCTACTCCAAACACCTTTCTGGACATTCCAAAATTCAAGATGCTGACTCTTCACCAGTTACTTCCTATGCTAGGCAAAGATGCCTGGTTGGCAACTCAAGATTTAAAAGAGGCTTACCTGCATATCCCAGTCAGGGAATCTTGCAGAAGATACCTCCGCTTCAAAGCAGGCTACTTGCATTACCAGTTCTCTGCACTGCCCTTTGGCTTATCTACTGCGCCCAGGGTCTTCTCAAAATGCCTGGCTCCAGTAATTGCATTTTGCAGGCAAAGAAACATTCAAATATATCCATACCTGGACGATTGTCAAATTCAGGCAGAAAACAAGGACACTCTTCAAAATCATCTGGTGTTTGTAAAAAGAGTTCTTACTTGTTTAGGTTACACTATAAACAAAAAGAAATCAACAACTGGTACCCTCTCAAAAAATTACATTCCTGGGTACAAGCTTGAGTACAACTGCCCAGATAGCTTTCCTTACACCAGAGAAGCAAATACATTTGGGTCCTTACTTCAAACAGATGACCACAAAAACCCTGCTTTCTGCAAGGCAAATACTGCAAGCCTTGGGTTCATGGCCTCCTGCATTCTTCTAATTCCATATACAAGACTGCATATGAGGAAACTTCAGTGGTACTTAAAAAGTCTATGGAGTCAGCATTGTCACAGCCTGGAAACAATGATTCCTATCATTCCTTGCCTGCAGCTAGAGTTCCTATGGTGGGCAGAGGCCTGCAGCCAAAACAAGGGACTGTCATTCACACCACCCCCTGCCGCCCAAACCCTAACTACAGACGCATCAGACTATGCTTGGGGGGCACATCTGGCAGGGAAGTGCATTCAGGGCAAATGGAGCCCAAACCAAATGCACCTTCATACCAATCAAAAAAAAATGCTAGCCGTGCAGAATGCACTGACAGCCTTCAAGGACTACCTTCATCCAGGACAATTAATGATAAAGACAGATAACACCATGGATGTTCATCATGTTTCACTGTTGCAGTCATTACAATTGGGTTACCTGCTGGCAGGCTACCCGCAGTCGGCCTGAGTTCCAAAGTCTAGGTCCAGCATCGGTTGCTGTCGCCTCCTCCCTGACGTCAGTGCGCCAGGGGTATAAAAGATGCAGCCGACGCCATTTTCTTCAGTCTTTCTTGCTGCGCGGTGCCCGAAGCAAAAGCAGTTTGCAAATGCCGGTCAGCCGACTCCTGAGATTTTCATATTCGAATTTCAGATCCGAAGTCTTCATTAAAGCTAAGTACCCCATTGGGGAAACTTTTTTCTTGCTCTAGACCGATGTCAGAAAAAGTTAATAACTATATTTCTTGTGGGAAGCAAATACCTCATAAGGATTTTAATTCTTACTGTATTCCTTGCCTAGGCCCTGACCACAACGTTGCTAATTGTCGGTTTTGTGCTAGATTTAAGCAACGTACTATTAAGTGTCGGTCCGATTTTGCATTTCATTATTTTGGCAGAAGATTTAACTATATAATGCTGTCAGAGCAACCAACTACCGGAGTTTATAAAAAGCGCAAAGAAAAGGACAGGCACCCGAGGTCCAAAACCGATGATGACTTTTCCGCTAGGCCGGTTCGCCGGTTCTCAGTGAGGCGCTTTCGCTGCCCCTGACGCCCGCTACCTCAGAGCCACAGGTTGCATCCAACTCTCACGTGGAGCTGACTAGGCCGCTGGAAACTCAAGGTATTGGACACTCGGAAACTATTCCCTCAGATGGGTCTGGAGCCGCTGAGCAGGCATCGGCTTCTGAGGGTGTTTTCAGGCCTACACAGTTATATGTAAAACCAACTTCAGCTTCAAATAGCAACGACTAAAGCAGTTCTAAAGATGAATAAACAAGTACAGCATTCTCCTGGACAGGCCTCCATGCCTAAAAAACAGATGCTTAAAATGGCCGAAGACCTAATTACTTTGATCAGGGGTTCCCATCCCCCTCCTGATGAGGCCTAGGCAAGAGATAGAATATGCATCTTCAGATCAGGTTTCCATTTCCTCTGATTCCTCTTCTAACCAGGAATATTCTCTTCCTCCCTATGAGGATTCTGATGCTGAAGAATCTATTCCTTCAGCTTCTCCTCCTGAGGATTATTCTTTTGGGGAGACCCTGCATACTATGAGGGAGCATTTCCACTGGGAGAGCCAAGATTACTCAGAATCCAAGAAAAGGCTCAGAGACTTCCTTTTATTACCTCAGCACAGGCCCTTTGCTATTCCTCCTGTTTTAAACATTGTAGATGATGTATTTTCAGAGTCCGGACTGTCTCCTGTCTCTTTGCCACCAGCTCCTGTTAAGCCAGACAGATACTACAGGGTTCCTGATTCACATACATTTCTTTATAAAAACCCTGCTGCAGACCCAGAAACAATCTCTCAGGGTCCCAAAGGGGTCAAGGTGTCCATTGCAAAAAACCCTCTACCCTCTGATAGTGATTCAAGGGCCCTGGACAGATGGGGGAAAAAGATTTATACTTCTGCTACCTTGGCTGTAAGAGCTTTAAATTGTCAGTTTCATATGCTTAAATATCAGTAATATCTAATGTCACTGCTTAAACAAAAAATGTTGACAAATTCAGAATGTGCAGAAAACAAAGAAATGCAGGATTTATTGCATGCAGCTGAACAAGTAGGAAAGCATACTTTGCAATGTGGTTTTGATTCTCTAGAGGCCTCTTGCAGGGCCGCTGTTACAGGTTCTGTCATTAGGAGACATGCTTGGTTAAAAGAACAGAATCTGCCCGATGTCCTTCGAGGATGCATCTGCAGTCATCACATATGGGTTGTCCTGCCTCAGGCAGCCCTTTGGTCGGCCGGATTCCAAAGTCTGGTTCTGGCCTCGGCTGATGTCGCACTTTCCCCGATGTCAGAGTGTCTGGGGTATAAAAGCATCAGCCGACGCCATCTTCCTCAGTCTTTCTTGCCGCGTGGTGCCCGAAGCAGAAGCAGTTCGCAAGTGCCGGTCGGCCAGCTCCTGTGATTCAGTTACCGAAGACTTCGAAAAAGCTAAGTACCCCATTGGGGACTCTTTCTTGCCTCAGCCGATGTCAGATAAAGTTAATAATTGTTTAACTTGTGGGAAACAAATACCTCATAAGGATTTCCACTCTTACTGCCTCCCTTGCCTAGGCCTAGACCACAACGTCTCGGCCTGTTCAGCCTGTGCTTCCTTCAACCGACGAACTCTTAGACGTCGGTCGGAGTTTGCAGAGGAATTCTTTGGGCCTAGTTTTGCTTACAAGATGCCGTCGGAGACTCCGAGTTCACATTTAGTTAAAAAACGGAAGGACAAGGACCGACACACGCGTGCCGCGGTTTCGGCTGAAACCACGGTCAGGCCTACCGCGAGTGTCTCGGTCTCGGCTGAAACCGAGTCCTTGGTACTTCCTATTACCGAAACCGCACAACCGACTACCTCGGCCCCGGTGGCCCCGGCCGAGTCGGTTATTGAATTACCTACTGAAACCGGTGTCCAGGAACCTTCAGACACTATTCCTTTAGACAAGTCTACTCCTGCATGTGGTGCAGCCAGACCCCCTGCATCCATGTCCATTAAGGCTTTTTCTAGGGCTAAAGCTGCTAAACTTACTAAAGCTTTGCCTCCCAAGGTTTCCTCTCAGAGACCTTCTACTGGCTCACAGATTCTTAGCTTAGCAGAGGATCTTATCTCATTAATTAGAGGTTCTCAACCTCATCCGGACAGGGGCTCTCAACCACCTCCAGACAAAAGGCCCAGTGTTGAGCCCTCTGACCCTCACTCCTCAGATGAGTCCACTGATGGCTCTGCTCTGTCAGACCCCCAGGAGGAGGCTTATTCGGCATGCTGAAGAATCCATTCTCTCGGCCTCCCCTCCTGAAGAATTTTCCTTTGGAGAGACACTACACTCTATGAGAGAACATTTTCAATGGCAGGGTCAGGAATTCTCTGATTCTAGAAAGAGATTAAGGACCTTTTTACATTTACCTCAGCATAGGCCTTTAGCTATACCTCCTGTTTTGAATGTTATTGATGATGTGTACTCTGATGCTAGTACAGCCCCTGACTCTCTCCCTCCGGCTCCTGCCAAACCTGATAGGTACTACAGGGTCCCGGATTCACATCTACACCTGTACAAGGCCCACTCTGCAGATCCAGAAACTATTTCCCAGGGCCCAAAAGGGGTTGCAGCTGCCACTGCTAAAAATCCTCTACCCTCTGAAAGGGAGTCCAGAGCTTTAGAGAGATGGGGTAAGAAAGTGTATACTTCTGCAACTCTTTCCATGAGGGCACTAAATTGTCAATTTCATATGATACAGTACCGAGGATTTGTTAGATGAATTACATAAGAAACTGTCCTCTTCTGAACCACTTGATCGCAAATCCCTTCAGGATCTGGTGCATAACTCCCAGCAGGTTAGTAACCATTTCTTGCAGTGTGGTTATGATGCATTGGAAGCTTCATGTAGGTCAGCTATGACAGGGGCAGTTATACGTAGGCATGCCTGGCTGAAGGAACAATCTTTACCAGACCATGTTAAAGCTAAGCTTTTGGATGCTCCTATGGAAAAGCAAAAATTATTTGGTTCCACGGCTCAAGAGGTCTTAAAGAAATTTGAAGAAAAGGCAAAATCTGTACAAACAGTCAAAGACTTTCTGCAAGTCCAACCACCGAGATTCAGCAGAAATTGGCCTACTAAGAATTGGTCTTTTCCGGACTCAGACAGATCTCAGAGAGGCAGGAATAGGCGTGCCAGAGGTAGGGGGCAAGCTAAAGGCTCCTACAGAGGCCATCAGTGGCAGCCTCCCAACCAGAGAGGTAGTGCAGGAACCACAACTACTACAACAGGACAGACTCAATGACTTTATTTTGACTCCGCCGACCAGGGCTCAATTAGAAGCACCTTTGGGCGGAAAGCTTTCTTTATTCTCAAAAAATTGGCACAGCATTACAAGGGACACATGGACACTGCAAATAATAGACAAAGGATACAGGTTCCATTTCCACACATTGCCAAAAAGAAAAGGAATGCCAGACCTGCCACCAAATCAGAGGGCAGAGACTTTGAAGCAAATTACCAAATTAACACAAATGAAAGCCATAGAAAAGGTACCTCTTTCAGAACAAGGCAAAGGATTTTACTCCAGATTATTCCTTGTTCCACGAAAAGAAAATCAATGGAGGCCTATTCTCGACTTGTCCGCACTGAATACTTACCTCATTGTGCCAAAATTCAAAATGCTGACTCTACAGCAACTCCTTCCCATGCTGGGCAAGGGGTCTTGGCTGGTGACTGTAGACCTCAAGGAGGCATACCTGCATGTCCCTATTCGACAAAGTTGCAGAAGACACCTCAGATTTCTTGCAGGGTCAGAGCATTATCAATTCTCAGCATTGCCCTTTGGCTTATCTACTGCACCCAGAATATTCACAAAATGCCTGGCATCAGTAATTGCACACTGCAGACTTCAGGGGATTCAAATCTACCCATATCTGGACGACTGCCTTATACAAGTGGACAACAAGCAAATTTTGTTAAAGGACTTGGACTATGCCATCCACCTACTACAGGCCTTGGGATATACAGTCAACATCCAAAATCAAGACTTGTTCCTTCCCAAAGAATAACCTTTCTGGGTGCGGATCTAGACACAACCACCCAAATGGCCTTTCTCACAGAAGAAAAGCAAAAACAACTACTGGATTACTTCAAGAATCTGACAAGACAAACTCAGCTGACTGCAAGGAAAATCCTGCAGGCCCTGGGTTACATGGCATCTTGCATTCTTCTGATTCCGCAAGCAAGGCTGCATATGAGAAAATTACAATGGTACCTAAGGAGTGTATGGACTCAGCACAGTCACAGTTTAGAGACTTTGATCCCACTCATTCCATGCCTTCAAAAGGAATTTCTGTGGTGGGCTCAAGCCTGCCAGTCAAACAGCGGGTTGCCCTTCAGCAAACCAAGAGCCAACCAAACCATCACCACGAACGCTTCAGACCAAGGCTGGGGAGCACACATGGAGGGCAGATGTATCCAAGGGCTATGGTCACAAAGAGAGCTGCGCATGCACATAAACCAAAAGGAAATTCTGGCAGTGATACACGCAATCGAGGCCTTCAAACCTTTCCTTCATCAGGGCCACCTGCTCATAAGGACAGACAACACCACAGTTATGTGGTACATAAACAAGCAAGGGGGCACCCATTCCTACCCTCTATGCAGACTGGCAATGAATCTATGGGATTCAAAACCAAAGGATCAGAGTACTAGGACCAAGGAACGCTGGAGTCAAATATAAGCCGCAAGACAACTTCAAACTTTATTAAAGTAAAGCTTGCTCATGTGATACGCAGACTTCTTCAGACAATAGTAAATTGCAAGGAAAAGCTTTTATACTATTCAATAATCTTAACTGACATTCAATCAAATCAAACAATTAAATACATTCCAAGTTAGAAAATACATTTAAAGTTAAAACGTGGAATGGGTATGAATGCACTCAAAAATATGCACTCAAAAAATATATATATATCCTAACCCCACTAAGCCTGCCTAATCCTACAGAATAAAATACAATTACAAGTACAAGTATTATAATACATTAAAAAATATATATTAAAACATTAAACAAGTATAGGACTATACCCAAGTATGAAAGGTAAGTAAAAATTTAGATTTGTGAATGTGTTAATTTAAAATATGTCTTAACAAACGTAGTAGAACTCTTTAAACTGAGTATTCAAGTTTTCACTTGAATTATAAGTTCATAATTCAAAATCTGAAGTAGGAAGACTTCATTCGTCTGCAACCTGTGGGTATCGGATCCGACCTCGGATCCGAGCCGGCAATTCAAAAGCTTAGGCTCCGAGCTCCTAGCTCCTCCCTCTTACCTATAACCCCTTGCCAAGCCCTGACTGACCTCAGATTTCGTTTGCCGCTTTTCAAGTAGCGACGGATTCTTGAGCTCCTGGCGTTTTTTGGTGACAGATAAGTTTGTCTGACAAAAAAAGTTTAAAAATTCTCTATTTTGTTACTTTATATTATTAGTGTTGATTGTGTTAGGCTTTCCTCTCTCTTTTTATTTAATATTTCACGGGTTTTGCGTAGTTTGGTGTGTGTGTGTGTTGTGTTAGGCCTTCAGGGTTTATAATGTCTGAAGCCCATAAGGCTGTTTTCTAAATGCCGAGTGTGGCCATAAGCTGTCCCCAGCGGATGGCCACACTCGTCAATTGCTTGGGGTTGAACACCTGTCATCTGGTTGTACCATTTGTGCAGGGTTCAACCCGGCTTTGAGGGAGCGGAGGTCGAAGCTGGTGCTGGCGGGACTTTTACCTCCAGATACCGCCGCTTCTGCCCCTTCTACTCAGCAACCTGTTGCTGTGGGCTCTCCCTCCGGCTGGGACTCAACCTCCTCTAAGTTGCCGGAGGGGAAAGAGTCCTCTAGGGAGAGAGAGAAGAGGAGAGGCACAGGAGAGGCACCACAAACGGAGAGCCGAAACTTCCAGTTCGGCTCCTCCATCTAAGCGGGCCTCCCCTGTGCCTTCTAGCTTTCCTCCTCCTCGGTTCCACTCCTCTCAGTTCTCTCCTGGACCCGAGGAGGAGGAGGCTAGCCCTTCTACGAGGTCTCCGAGGCGGCTCTCTAGGTCCGCTTCGGTGGCCTCCACCAGGTCAACTTTTTCCATGAGTGAAGCTGATATGGACCGGATGATGAGGAAATTCATCCAGGCCCAAATGCAAATGGGAGTGCTCCTAGCCCCCCCCCCATCCGGGAGGGGCTTCGACCCCCTTGGCTCCTTCTCCGACCCATACCACGGGTTCGGAGCTGTCGGCGCCGGGCAGACTTGGATCCGGGGGTGGGTCGGATCCGATAGGTCGGCGCACCTCGGATCCGTCCCATCCCTTGAGTGCTTCGGGTACTTCGGACCCGACCTCTCGGAGCCGAGGACCGAGCCTCGGATCCGAGGGAGCTGGTGTGTCTTCGGCTCCGTCCAGGTCGGAGCACACCGGTCTCTCGGATCCGACGGTTTCGGCTCCGACTCCGATCCGTGCGTCGGATCCGAGTGGGGGTCGGCTCTCGGGGTTTAGAGAAGCTGGCTCCCCCTCGGCCTTCGACGTAGTGGAAAGGGCACTGTTGAGGACGTCCAGACCCCGGTCCCTGCCACGGCTCCATCCCGCACTCCCTTGCAGTTGGGCCAGCCCCCACCAGCCGGTCCCAGGGACAGCCCGCCTCGATGTCCCAAGTGGTTCCCTTGGAACATCCAACTGCGGAAGAGTACTCCTCGGACAGCCCCCCCGATGAAGTACCTCGGAAGCGCAAGTGCAAAAGGAGGCACATGGACTCCCCCGAGTCCGTTACCAAAGACACAGATTTGGATGAAGGGGAAGGCTCCCAAGGTCACCCCTGAGGACGTCTCATTTGGAGACATTATGGAGATGTTAAGGATCAGGGGGGGGTGGTCTGCCCCCAAGGCTTCCTCGGACGAGTCTGTGTTCTTGGAGGCATTCGAGGCGGGCCCATCTACCTTTTGGGTGTCCCCTCCTGCTGACCCTCTGGTGGATCTTATATCCATCAGAGCATGGAAGGATCCGGACACCGTTGAGCCTGTACCCAAGCGTCCTGACCGCATCCTTTCCCCTCCGGCGGACCGCACTCACTGGAGCAAGGGCCCCCCAGTAGATGCCATGATGATGGCTGCAGCCACGAAGAGGGAATTGGCCCAGGAGAGTCCCTCTATGCATCCTCCGGGCAAGGAGTCCCGCTCGATGGATCGCATTGGAAAGCGAGTTTTCAGTTCAGCAACATTCTCCTTGAGAGCGCTGAACTACATGGCACATGTCATTAGGATGCAGCGGGATCTGATTAAAGAATACGCTGCATCTCCCCCAGAGTCCATGTCGAGTGAGGATAAACAAGTATACTCCACCCGAATGGCCACTCTCAGATCAGTTTCCAATACATCTATGCGGCTGCTTTCTCACGCTACTGAGGGAGCCGCTAGAGCCAGCGGAGCAGGCCTAGTCATGAGGCGACAGGCCTGGCTCCGCCACTGTGATTTTGCAGAGCCCTTCAAGGCGACCTTCGAATGCCCCTTCGATGGTTCTGCCTTGTTTGGCAAGACTGTTCGCGAAACATTAGTCCAGAGCGAAAAGGACGGGAAGACGCTGTCTGCCGTCGGAGTCCGCTTCTCAGCTCCCCAGAGGTCCTTCTCTAAGAACCAAAAGGGACAGAAGAAGATGTGGTTCCGGAAATCGCAGCAGTCCCAACCTGCTCCGGATAACCAGTCCTTCCGTGGCAGAGGAGGACGGGGAGGTCGCCGTCCTAGAGGCAGGGGGGCTCCTAGCAACTTTGGGTCCAGAGAACCTTTCTCTGATAGACCCACACAGCAGCTCTGAAGGGCTGCCCGGCTGTCCGTCTCTGGAGGCAGTCGGGGGGCGTTTTTTGAGGCACCTGACTTCTTGGGAGTCCATCACAACAGACCGTTGGGTGCTTCGTGTGATATCCAGACGTTATTCTATCCCCCTATAAAAGGTTCCCAGATCTCGCAGCCTCCCAGATGTTCCACCCGACCAAAGGGAGGCGGCAGCTGTCGAAATCGAACAGCTGCTAGGAAAAAGAGCCATCCAGCGCGTCCCCCTAGATCAAACCGGATTAGGGTTTTACTCCAGGTTCTTTTTGGTGCCAAAGAAAACGGGGGGACCTAAGACCAATCTTGGACCTTTCCCAGCTGAACCTGTCAGTAACCAAGCAAAAGTTCCGGATGGTCACCCTCCAATCTATACTTCCCCTCTTGAGGGAGAACGACTGGATGTGCTCCATCGACCTCAAGGACGCGTACTACCACATTCGCATGGACAGACGTTCCAGGAGGTTTCTTCGCTTCCGGCTGGGAGCCAGTCATTATCAGTTCAGGGTCCTCCCCTTTGGTCTCACCTCAGCCCCCAGGGTGTTCACCAAGGTGCTAGCGGTGGTAGCGGCCCACCTGAGGCTCCAGGGATTACAGGTCTTTCCGTACCTGGACGACTGGCTCCTGACGGCATCATCAAGGCATCTTCTGTGCTCAGCCAGGGACTACTTTCTTCAACTAGCCCCAAGGCTGGGCATCACGATCAACTGGGAGAAATCTTTACTGCACCCCACACAAGCTATAGATTTCATAGGAGGAAGACTAAACACCAGATCAATGCGAGCCTTCCTCACTCCAGACAGAATTGCCAACATGAAGTGTCATGTGGCAGCGGTCCTGCAACCATCTCCAACGGCAGCTTCGGTCCTGAGGGCCCTAGGTTCTATGGCGGCAGCTATTCCGCTTCTCATTCATGCTTACGCATGCGGGTTCTTCAATGGACCCTTCAGGTTCAGTGGTCCCCTCTTTGTTCTTCTCTCAACGCTCCGATTGCGGTCAGCAAGGCGTGCAGGGACTCCCTTCTTTGGTGGCTTCTTTCTCCAGAGCCCCTGGCAGGGAGACCTTTTTGTGCTGCATTTCCCCGAGCCACAGTGACCACGGACGCTTCTTGCCTCGGGTGGGGGGGGCATTCTGCGGGAAAGATTGTCCAAGGCACGTGGAATCCCACAGAGACGTCATTGCATATAAATGTCCTGGAAATGAGGGCGGTGCTCCTAGCGTTGCAAGCACTTCACCACGTTCTTCCTTCAGGGACTATTGCGATTCAGACAGACAACATGTCGGTAGTCTGGTATATCAACAAACAGGGAGGAACCAGGTCTTACCCCCTTTGTCGAGAGGCCATGAGAGTCTGGGAATGGGCAATTTCCACCAAACGCTTTCTGGTAGCAACACACATTCCGGGAAAGTCCAACATCCTTGCAGACAAGCTCAGTCGCACCATTCTTTCTCCTCACGAGTGGTCTCTCAATCCTCAAGTAGCGAAGAAGATTTTTGCCGTTTGGGGGCAACCCTGTTGCGATCTTTTTGCCTCTCCCTCAAACGCCAAATGCGACAATTTCTTCGCTCTGCTTCCCCACCAGGGAATTCGAGATGCTCTGGTGCATGCTTGGCCTCCCGGTCTCCTTTATGCCTACCCTCCACTTCCTCTGATGCAGAGGCTTCTGCAGAAAGCCAACAGTTTGGGGAGCAGAATGATTCTCATTGCCTCGTTCTGGCCTCGTCAACCCTGGTTCCCCTTCGTATGGTCTCACAAAATCAATCCACCCTGGATTCTGGATCCAATTCCGGATCTCATCTCCCACCCTCTGGGAATTTCGGTTCCCAATCTGCACACCCTGAAATTGACAGCTTGGCTGCTCCAGTTCCATCCTTGATTAGGACTCCCGGTATCTCATCACCGGTCAAGGCCATCTTAGTGGCAGCTCATAAACCTTCCACCAGGCAGGTTTATCGGAGTAAATGGAAGAGATTCTCTGTTTGGGCGGTACAGAGAACTTTGGATCCTTTCTCGGCACCTATGTCAGCGGTGCTGGATTTTTTAACAGACCTCTTTCATCAAGGGGCAAGTTCTTCCACGATTAAGGTACAATTGGCAGCTATCTCGCATTATCACATTGGTCATGAGACAGCTCCCCTCATGACGGCGAAATTATGCAAAACCTTTCTCAAAGGGATTTTTTTGTTGAGGCCTCCAGTCAAGGAGGTTGTACCACCTTGGGACTTGTCTTTAGTTCTGCAAGCCCTTACTGCTCCTCCCTTCGAGCCTGCAGCTTCTACAGATCTAAAGTACCTTTCCTAGAAGACTACCTTCTTGGTAGCTATCACTTCAGCCAGAAGAGTGTCTGAGCTTCAGGCTCTATGTGTCAAGCCGCCTTACCTTTCTTTCTTCCCTGATAGGGTGTGCCTCAGGACCAATCCATCTTTTCTTCCGAAGGTCTCTTCTGAATCTAATATTAACCAATCAATCAATTTACCTGTGTTTTTTCCCAAGTACTCAAATAAAGGAGAATACAAATTGCATTCCTTGGATGTTCATAGACAATTACGTTTTTATATTCACAGAACAGCTGGTCACAGGAAATCAGATCAGCTGTTCGTTTCATTTGCTAAATTTGCTCTGGGTAAAGCAGTATCTAAAGTCACACTTTCTAAGTGGATTGCTAATTGTATTCTGCAGGCATATGACACTTCAGGTAGACCTGCTCCTCAGAGTGTTACGGCTCATTCTACTAGGGCAGTTTCCACGTCAGCCGCCTTTAAGTCCCGTGTATCATTGGATGATATCTGCTGCAGCTACTTGGGCCTCGCCTCATACTTTTATTTCTCATTATAAGGTGGATGTTGTTTCTAGAGGAAGAGCATCCTTTGGCTCAGCGGTGCTCCGAAACATCCTTCCATGACGGCCGCCCAAGATTCAGGTAGCTGGGGACTCTGTCCCACAGGTTGCAGACGAATGAAGTCTTCCTACTTCAGATTTAGAAGTTATGTACTCACCATAACGTTCCATCTGAGTAGGTGACTTTATTCGGATGCAACCATCCCCCCCTCCACCCCCCTGACCTTTATAGAGCGAGTATTTATGCTGTTTTTTCGTGTACTGTAGTCAGTATTTTGAGGCAAACTCAATCTGAGGTCAGTCAGGGCTTGGCAAGGGGTTATGGGTAAGAGGGAGGAGCTAGGAGCTCGGAGCCTAAGCTTTTGAATTGCCGGCTCGGATCCGAGGTCGGATCCGATACCCACAGGTTGCATCCGAATGAAGTCACCTACTCAGATGGAACGTTATGGTGAGTACATAACTTCTAATTCTTATCTGCTACGTATTTAAAAATAACAAAGTTTAAAAACTGGAAGTGCAAGAACTAAATAAAACACTATCATAAAGGCTCTATCTTAGAAGGCTCCTCAATTTTAACAAACAGCTAATGAAACAACTATCATTTAGACCGGGAAATGCATACGCATTAAGTCTAATCTGCCATCTCAATTCAGATGCTTCTAATAATAAATGTGATGGGGCCCCTCTCTTGTTTTCAAGTACTTGGTCTATTACTATAAATTTGAAAAAATGATCTTTAAACGTTGATATATGCTTGGCCAGAGCATTCTCTTGCTTCTCTTTACTAATGGCATAAATATGCTCGTAGATCCGCTCACAAAGCCTACGTTCTGTTTTACCCACATAGAACCCTTCACATTTTTGACACTGGGCCAAATAAACAACCATGCGGGTATTACAAGTAGATCTACAACGCAAATCAAAGCGTTGGAAGTTAACTAAAAAACGATTCGATTCCAATATGTGCCTACACTGATTACAGTTTTGACACTTGTACATACCAGGTGTTCATATGTGGTTACCATCATTCTGTTCCAATAAAGATTTCAAGTTTTTACCCCTCTGAAAGGTTATCTCTGGTTTACTCCCTACTTTACTCAGTACTGCTTGGTTGTTTCTGAAAATATCCCAGTTCTTTTTAATAATGTCAAAAATGTGGTAACTGTCAATACTGTAAGTTAAAATTAATCTAGTATTGGTGTTAGACATATTGGACATGAGTGTTTGTCCAGATGTCACAGTTCCAGAAGTGGGTGTATTAATACCTTCTTCGTTTGTGTGAATTCTATGTATAGGTAGATACATACCACTAAACCTCTTGTCACTCACCTCTCTCACTAAATCATCAAGTAAAATTGAAGGGTACTCTCTGTGTAGGAACATATCAATGAGTAATTTACACTCGTTGTGAAAATCATCATCCAAACTGACAATTCGGGCTGCCCTTACTAACTGTCCCTTGACTATTGACCTTTTCTGGTAACTCGGGTGACAGCTACTGAAGTGTAAAAATGAATTGGAATGCATTGGTTTTCTATAAATACTAGCTACATATTTACCCAGTTCAACATTTTTAACCAACCATATATCCAAGTAGGATATAGCACTCGTACTAAAATGGGAGGTGAAAGACAAGAAGTCAGTCGAGCAATTAAAGGAATCCAAAATTAAATTACTTTCAAGTTCATTCCCCTCTAGCAAAATGAAAATGTCGTCTAAGTAACGTGTGTAATACTTGATCTTCTGCATAAGCTCACTGTTGTTAAACACGTACTCTCTCTCCCAGTACGACATGACCATATTTGCTATACTGGCCCCACAAGGCGAACCCATGGCCACACCTGTTTTTTGTAAATAAAAGTTTTCACCCAGCATAAAATAATTATTGTGTAAAATTAACTCCAACAGTTCAATAACCAAAGATATTTCAACTGCAGACGCATGTTTCCTCTTTAAAGTAATCCCCACCTAGTCAATGGCCAAATCCAGGGGAATACAGGTATATAAATCTTTGACGTCAATTGTAAAGAAATTGTAGTTTTGATTAAAGGTTAACTCCCCTATTTTAGCCAAAAAGGTCCATGAGTCCTTACATATTTGTTCTTCTTGTACCAAATATTTCTGTAGTATAGAATCCACTAATTTGGCACAGGAGTAGGTAGGGGATCCACGTCCATCAACTAAAGGATGTATAGGTGGATTAGAAAGATCCTTATGTATTTTAGGGATCCCGAACAGACAGGGAAGCCTGGGATGTAGCGTAGATAAGTAATTGTACTGCTCTTGCTGGAGTCTGCCCTCAATGAACATCTCATCAAGGTTGTCTTTAATAATAGAATACGCCTTCTTTATCTCTGATCTTGAACTCAAAACATAAGAATCGTTGTCTAACAACTTGAGCATACGGTCGAAATAATCGACATTGTCAAACACAACCACACCCCCTCCCTTGTCAGGTTTACAAATACGTAGGCTATGTGCTTTAACAAATTCAAGTAGTTCTTGTTCTTTACTAACTGAGTTAACTTTCTTAGAAACCAATGGAAATTTGAACCTTTGTCTTAAATCCAATTCACACATATTTTCAAAACACTGGATAATAGGGTGCAGCGGGGGATTAAACGTACTAGGTAACCTAAATGGATTAGTGTTAGAATTATTGGTGTTGTAACCTAACATTAAATTGAAATTGAGTTTGCGAGTATACATTTTGATATCTAAAATGTTACCAAGTCAGATTTATGCTGGGGTACATAGGTGTGGCCTTTAGATAGAAAATCGGCCAAATCTCCTGAAATTGGTACTGAAGAGAAATTATAAATGTTAAAATCACCAATTTGGTTTGTTGTGATGACTGGTTTCGTCAGTCTGATGGAGTGGTCTAGGTTGGAATCGTCGCCTCCAGTGTCATCAAACGATTCCGCTGCTGGAGAAATTTGGCTCCCAGAACATAGAGTCTATATAGTCCATGTCAGCATTATCAACTACCATAGTCGCCTCACTGATGTACATTGTGGGTAAAGTGTAACTGCTGACTGGAATATCCACTAAGGTCTCTGTTTCCTGGGTCTTGGAAAATTCACCTTGTTCTGATTGTAATTGTTGTTGTGATACTTGGGAATGGCTCCCAAGTGGTTGGCATCGTGAAAAACCTGTTGTTGACCAGAGGGGAAAGAAGAACCCCCATAGTTAGACTGTTGCTTCCGATTCTGCAATCTCTCGCTTCTCCTCACTACAGGTTCAGATTGAACATCTGTTGCAAACATATCCAAATCTCTAATACCGGCAGTGGGTATATTATTATTTGGATTACTAATAGAACTCCGATTGTTTTCCACTACACCCACTTGTGTAGTATTAGAAGGATGTTGCCAGAATTGTGATGTAGCGGGAAGCGGATAAGCTGTCCCTAATTCATAGGCTCTGCAGTCCCGGTCTAGTTTTTTTAATTTTGTTGAGTTTTAATTTATTCAGATACTGGTCGATGCTACTAAAACAACGACTGTATTCGAACTTATATCTATTAAATTCTTCATTTAGTTTAATGGAAGAGTCTAATTCTGTAATTTCAGACACCAACTGGTCAACCCAGATGGTATACTGCTTGATCATCAATTGCAGTAGTTCAAAACCCTGTTTATCAAACAACAATATTAGATCTCGGTGAAATTCAGAGTTCACAACCAACCCCTTGGGTACTGATAGTGTCTTAACCCTTTCAATATAACTTTACGTTCAATACATTCTTTAAAATAAGATATCTCTAATTGTAGTTTCTTAAGTTTGACTAATAGTTTGTCAAACAATTTGAGTTTAAAAGAAATATTGTTGCTATTATTTACCTCTTGTTCGTTAACTGGATTCTGCATCAGCTCCCCACAGCCCGGGTTACAGCCACTCCTAAGCGTGAAGCTTTCAGCAATCCAGTTTCCAAGCACGGGTAGTCCGTTAGAAAAATTTGGTGCAGGCTGCTCGTTGGAAACTCCTACTCGTTGTAAGTTAACCAAATTCGGGTGTGTGGTAGCTCCCTGAGTGTCCGGTATAACATTAACTGCTGCTACTTCGTGATGGTTATTAGAGGGAGACACACTACCTGTAACTGGCTCCGGACATATATTCCTGTTACTGACCGAAGAAGCAAAGGATCTAGTTCCATTAGTCACATTCGCTTCCCATTGAACTTCTAGTGCGTTAGCGTCAACCGTTAATGCAGGAACAGCTGTCGTGGGGTTAGCTTCTCTCACCGTTGTGTTGCTAGTTAACGGTAAAATAAGATTTTTCATATCCTGTTGCTGAGAGTCTAATTTATCCAGTCTCGCACAAAGCGAGTCCATCCTTTTAAATAAGGAGTCGAAAAGACTGTCTTGTTCGGCCTTAGTGTTAATCGCTGGTGCTGTAATAACAGCACTATTGCAGCTCCTTAAAAGCACAGGCGTATTGTTAGGCGAAAAGTCACCACTACTCACAGATCCAGACGCCATAAACAACGAGTAAAAAACCAAGACACGAACTAAGTCTAATCTGCCATCTCAGTTCTGATGCTTCTAATAATAAATGTGATGGGGCCCCTCTCTTGTTTTCAAGTACTTGGTCTATTACTATAAATATGAAAAAATTATCTTTAAACGTTGATATATGCTTGGCCAGAGCATTCTCTTGCTTCTCTTTACTAATGGCATAAATATGCTCGTAGATCCGCTCACGAAGCCTACGTTCTGTTTTACCCACATAGAACCCTTCACATTTTTGACACTGGGCCAAATGGGTCTAAATGATAGTTGTTCCATTAGCTGTTTGTTAAAATTGAGGAGCCTTCTAAGATAGAGCCTTTATGATAGTGTTTTATTTAGTTCTTGCACTTCCAGTTTTTAAACTTTGTTATTCTTAAATACGTAGCAGATAAGAATTTGAATTATGAACTTATAATTCAAGTGAAAACTTGAATACTCAGTTTAAAGAGTTCTACTACGTTTGTTAAGACATATTTTAAATTAACACATTCACAAATCTACATTTTTACTTACCTTTCACACTTGGGTATAGTTCTATACTTGTTTAATGTTTTAATATATATTTTTTAACGTATTATAATACTTGTACTTGTAATTGTATTTTATTCTGTAGGATTAGGCAGGCTTAGTGGGGTTAGGATATATATATATATATATATATTTTTGAGTGCATATTTTTGAGTGCATTCATACCCATTCCATGTTTTAACTTTAAATGTATTTTCTAACTTGGAATGTATTTAATTGTTTGATTTGATTGAATGTCAGTTAAGATTATTGAATAGTATAAAAGCTTTTCCTTGCAATTTACTATTGTCTGAAGAAGTCTGCATATCACGCAGACGAAAAGCGCTTTACTTTAATAAAGTTTGAAGTTGTCTTGCGGCTTATATTTGACTCCAGCATTCCTTGGTCCTACTACTCTGATCCTTTGGTTTTGAATTTCTTAGTTCGTGTCTTGAATTTTTACTCAATGAATCTATGGGAACTTTCCTTGAAACTCAATATACAGCTGCAGTCCCAGTTCGTGCCAGGGAAAGACAATATACTGGCAGACAGCTTAAGCAGAACTACCATGGATGCACACGAATGGATGCTACATCCAGACATCTTTTTACTCATAACACAAACATGGGGAAGGCCGGAAATAGATCTGTTCGCTTCTCCCCACAATCATCAACTGAAGACATTCTGCTCAAGGACATACCACCCACAAGCATGGAAAGTGGACGCTCTCTTTCAGCTGGAAAGCTCTAACAGTCTATGCTTTCCCACCTCTCCCATTAATGACCAAGGTTTTACTGAAGATCAGGGCAGAGCAGCCCAGAGTGATTCTGATAGCTCCAAACTGGCCAAGGCAGCACTGGTACCCACTGTTAAAGACCATGTCACAGACAAAACTGTGGCCTCTCCCCCTATGGCCACTTCTACTGACGCAGCACAATTTCAAGACTCTGCATTCCAACCTGAAAACCTTGCAGCTAACTGCCTGGAGAATACCATGACTCCTCCTCAGGATAACCTATCCCAGAGAGTGAAGGATATTATTATGGAAGCTCGCCGGCCTTCCACAAGGAAGGCATATTCAGCAAAATGGAAAAGATTTCACACTTGGAACACAACAAAAGGCCTAGATGTGACAGTGATGAACATGGCACATATACTGGAATATTTGGCAGAATTGTTCCACAATGGCCTGTCTTACTCTTCCATTAAGATACATGCCTCAGCAATTTCAGCAGAATACAATGTTAATCCACCTGTCTTCTCGCATCCTCTCCTAAGACAGTTTCTAAGAGGAATCAAAAGCATCAATCCTCCAAGGAAAGCACCTCTACCTACTTGGGACCTTAACTTTGTGTTGGAAAAACTAACACTTCCTCCCTTTGAACCAGCAGCATCGGCGGATCTACAGTTTCTGTCTTGGAAAACTGCATTCCTTCTGGCCATAACCTCAGCAAGAAGAGTATCTGAGTTACAAGCCTTAATGGCAGTGCAGCCATTTCTTATCTTTCATCAAGACAGGGTTTCTTTGAGAACCAATCCTACATTTATGCCAAAGGTGGTATCCAGGGTATCCTTGAACCAAGCAATTCACCTGCCTACATTCTTCCCAAAACCACAAAATAAAGGGGAGAAACTTCTGCACACCCTGGACATACACAGACAATTGCGCTACTACTTGGAGAGAACTAAAAGTTACAGAAAGACTGACCAGTTGTTTGTAGCATATGCTGCTGGGGCACAAGGAAAAGCAATTTCCAAGCAGACAATTTCAAAATGGATAGGAAATTGCATTTGTTTTTGTTACTCCTTTCATGGAAAAACTGTGCCAGCAAACATTAGACCTCATTCCACGAGAGCCACAGCCACCACCACAGCTTTCCTAAGAGGGGTGGCTACCAAGGACATTTTAGAAGCTGCTACATGGAGCTCCGTGCATACATTTGCCAAGCATTACAATTTACCTTTATACTCCAGATCCAGAGCAGGCTTTGCTACGGCAGTCCAGCAGGGTATATTAACTACACCATCCTTTACTTGGTTCCTCCACCCCCAGATTGGCTATGGTATTCTACCCATATGTGATGACTGCAGATGCATCCTTGAAGGACATAGTACAGTTTTGTACCTACCATAAATGTAGATGTCCGATAGGTATGCATCTGCAGTCAGGTTTTCCCTCCCTCCTTCCCCTCTGTGGTATTCCTAGGGTGCTTACCCCTCTATTAGCTAGCTGGGGGATCTATTATGGTGTATTTGTTTGTATATATATATCATCCCAAGCCCTGCATCATTAATGATGTCATTTGAATGCCAGTGTGCTGGGTTGTGACATGATAACCTATGGGCCTACTGAAGGCTAAGATGCAGGTGAGGGGGTGGAAAAAACACCTTCATGTCTGTTAAGATGACAGCCTCCTGTGGTCAGCTGTCACTCCACCAGTGGTCTCTAAGAGTGTCCACTCAAATGAGGTAGAATGAATGACCTCATGACCTGTGGGAGTTGTGCTAGCTGGCAGGTGCTGAGGTAAAGTGCGTATAGAAAAAAAAATATTGAAGCCATGTTTGAGAAGGAACTTGTATAGAAAATAAATCAGAGTTTATACTGTATTATATATGTAAATATTTTTTATTCTATTTTTTTTTTTTTTTTTTTGAAAGTATGGTAAAATGATTTCTTTTTAATGCTGACACTAATAAGGAAACAGCTGTCTTGTTTTTGGGCAAAAATTATTTATTCAACACTAAGTTTTATGACATATAATTAATTCTCAGGAAACTAGTAATCAGCTGAAAAGAAGTACAATGTAAGTTTTTTTTAGAAAGCAGATATCCAAATTTCCAAGGCTCTGCTAGTTGTTGAGCCAAATGATAATTTGGTTTTGCTTAAAAATTCGATCAGAAATGAATACTAAATTAGTTAACCAAGTGGCCTTGAATTAAGGAAGTTTTTTTTTTTTTTTTTTTTTGTAAACTATGATGATATTTTCTTGGTCACATATTGTGAGAACATGTGAATGAAAGAGTTTGGAACTCTAAAACAGTCTAGATGTTCACCTGATGTAAGATTAGGTCAGTGAATTTCAGGGATTGTAGAACCCCTTTATCAGAGGAACTTCCTTCATATGCATCTGCATCTCTTGTACATGTCTTGCTTAGATGGCAGAAGAATATTTGATGTTCTTCGTGTTTCACTGTTGCAGTCATTATATTTGGGTAATCTGCTGGCAGGTTGCCCTCAGTCGGCCTGAATTCCAAAGTCTTGGGTCCTGCGTCAGTTGCTGCCTTCTCTTCCATGACGTCAGGTTGTCAGGGGTATAAAACATGCAGTCAACACCATTTTCTTTGGTCTTTCTTGTCATGTGGTGCCCGAAGCAGAAGCATTTCGCAAGTGCCGGTCAGCCGACTGCTGAAATATTCGAGTTTCAGAACCAAAGTCTTTACTAAATCTAAGTACCCCATTGGGGAAACTTTTTTCTTGCTTTTTTACCGATGTCAGAAAAAGTTAAAAATTGTATTACTTGTGGGAAGCAAATATCTCATAAAGATTTCCATTTATACTGTATTCCTTGCCTAGGCCCTGATCACAACGTACCTGGCTGTCGGTTTTGTGCTAGATTTAACCAACGCACTATAAAGCGTCGGTATATTTTTGCATCTAAGTATTTTGGAAACAGATTTAACTACCCAGAGATGTCGCCGGATAGCAATCCGACTACCGGAATACATAAAAAACATAAAGAAAAGGACAAAGAAAGGCAGTCGAGATCCAAAACCGATGATGAAGCTTCTCCTAAGCCAGTCGCCGGTACTCAGTGAGGCACTTTCGCAGCCCCTGATAACCCGCTACCTCCAAGTCGCAGGCCTCTACCGACACCCATGTGGAGTTCGGCATGCCGCAAGATACTCAAGGTATTGGACCGATGGATGTATCTCCCTCAGATGGGTCCGGAGCTGCTGAGCAGGCACCGGCTTCTGAGGGTGTATTCAGACCTCAACATTTTTACATCAAACCGACAAAAGCTCCAAAACCAAAGGCAAAGACACCTTGTAAAACTAAAAAAAACGATGCCTGAGCCACGTGCTCAGGCCTCTATGCCTAAAAACAGATGATCAAAATGGCTGAAGACCTTATTACCTTGATCAGGGGTACCCCTCCCTATGAGGATTCTGATGCTGAAGAGTTTATTCCATCTGCATCTCCTCCTGAGGACTATTCATTTGGAGAAACCTTGCATACCTTGAGTGAGCATTTTCACTGGGAGAATCAAGACTTCTCAGAATCAAAAAAGAGGCTCAGGGATTTCCTCCTTCTCCCTCAGCACAAGCCTTTAGCCATTCCCCCTGTGTTAGACATTGTGGATGATGTTTTTTCGGAGTCAAGCCTGACCCCTGACTCTTTACCTCCAGCTCCCAGTAAGCCTGACAGGTATTACAGGGTCCCTGACTCTCATAAATTTTTATTTAGAAACCCTGCTGCTGATCCTGAAACTATTTCACAGGGTCCTAAGGGAGTTAAGGCCTCAACAGCAAAAAACTCTACCCCCTCCGACAGAGACTCTAGGGTGCTGGACAGATGGGGAAAAAAGGTTTATACATCTGTAACTTTGGCAATCAGGGCCTTAAACTGTCAATTTCATATGCTTAAGTACCAACAACATGTAATGGGATTGCTGAAACAGAAAATGATGTTGATTTCAGAATGTGCAGAAAATAAGGAATTGCAGGAATTATTGCATGCAGCTGAACAAGTTGGAAAGCATACATTGCAATGTGGTTTTGATTCTTTAGAGGCCTTCTGCAGGGCCGCAGTTACTGGATCTGTGATTAGAAGGCATGCCTGGTTAAAGGAACAAAATTTGCCTAATCATGTTAAAGCTAAATTGCTAGATGCACCTTTACAGCACGATTCTCTGTTTGCTATTAAGGCAGAAGAGGTCTTAAAGAAAATGGAAGACAAATCTAAGTCTATGCAAACTGTTAAAGATTTCTTACAAGTGCAGCCACCTAGATTCAGTAGACACTGGCCTACAAAAAAATTGTTCCTTTCCTGTGTCAGACAGAGCTCAAAGGGGCAAATACAGGCGCCCTAAGAGTTCCAGGTACCAGGCTCAAGACTCATACAGATCAAAGCAGTGGGGCGCATCCACCTCCAAATCTGGAGGAGATAAAGTGCAAACCTACAGAAAGCAATCCCAATGACTTCCCTCTGCCTACACCAAGCACTTATTTTTTGGCAGCACCCATAGAGGGAAAATTAGCACTTTTTGCTCAAAATTGGCAGTTAATAACCCAGGACATGTGGGTACTGATCATCATATCACAGGGATACAGATTCCATTTCCACACTCTACCAATGACAAATGGTTGTCAAGACCTGCCAAAAAACTAATGGGCACCGAAACAGGTTATGTCCGTCATGGATATGGGGGCCATTCAGATAGTACCAGAACAGGAAAAAGGACACGGTTTTTACTCAAGACTGTTCTTGGTACCCGGAAAGGACAAGGCCTGGCGGCCAATACTGGATTTATCGATTTTGAACACATACCTGGACATTCCAAAATTCAAAATGCTCACTTTGCAACAGCTTCTGCCCATGCTGGGCAAGGATGCTTGGCTGGTGACCTTAGACTTAAAAGAGGCATACCTGCATGTCCCAATAAGACAGTCGTGCAGAAGATACCTCAGATTCAAGGCTGGCTTAATGCATTGCCAATTCTCTGCGCCCAGGGTCTTTACAAAGTGCCTGGCACCAGTAATTGCATTTTGCAGACAAAAAAGTATTCAAATATATCCTTACTTGGACGACTGTCTCATTCAAGCAAGAACAAGGACACTCTTCTACGACACCTGGCATTTGTGAAAAGGCTTCTAGCATGCCTAGGGTAGACAGTAAATGAAAATAAATCACAGCTGGTACCTCTCAAAAGGTAATACTCCTGGGTGCAAGCTTGCATTCAACTGCCCAGATGGCTTACCTCACGCCAGACAAACAGTCAACTGACTACTTACTTCAAACTGATGGCAACAAAAACCCAGTCTTCTGCAAGACAAATTCTGCAGGCTCTGGGCTTCATGGCATCCTGCATCCTACTAATTCCATATGCAAGACTGCATATGAGGAAACTTCAATGGTACCTAAAAAGTTTATGGAGTCAGCATTCACACAGTCTGGAAACAATGATTCCTCTCATCCCCTGCCTGCAACAGGAGTTTCTATGGTGGGCAAAGGCCTGTCACCAAAACATGGGACAGCCCTTCACTCTACCCCCTGCCAGACAAACCTTAATAACAGACGCATCAGATTATGCCTGGGGGGCCCACATGGCAGGAAGATGCATTCAGGGCATATGGGCACTAAATCAAATGCATCTACATATCAACCAGAAAGAGATGCTAGCTGTTCAAATTGCCCTAACAGCATTCAATGACTTACTTCATCTAGGGCAACTACTGATAAAGACGGGCAACACCACAGTCATGTGGTACATAAGCAAGGGGGCACACACTCATACCCCCTTTGCAGATTAGCCATGGCACTGTGGGACACAGCTTTGACCTGCCAGATAAATCTTCGAGCTCAATTCCTGCCAGGAAAACAGAACACTCTGGCAGACGATTTAAGCAGAAACCTTTGGTAAACACTCTGAGGGCTGTGGTGAGGTCAAAGGGCAGTGCTTTGAGCTGGTAGTGACTGGCCCCAGCCAGAAAGTACAGTTGTGTACACTTAACATAAATGTAGATGTTCGAGTGTATTCACTGTTGCAGTCCAGGTTACCCTCCCGCCATCCCCCTGTCATTCTACAGTTTATCTTTCCTTCTCTATCTTCTACAACCTATGTGGTGTATTTGTTTGTAGATGAAGGTAAAGTTTATATTGATGCATGTATATATATATATATATATATATATATATATATATATATATATATATATATATATATATATATATATAATATTGCTATCTTTTTGGGGGCACCTGACATTGGAGGCAAGAAAAACTAAAGAAAATGGTGTCTGCTGCATGTTTTATACCCCTGATGACCTGACGTAATGGAAGAGAAGACAGCAACCGACGCAGGACCCAAGACTTTGGAATTCAGGCCGACTGAGGTCAACCTGCCAGCAGATTACCCAAATGTAATGACTGCAACAGTGAATACACTCGAACATCTACATTTATGGTAAGTGTACACAACTGTACTTTATTAAAGAGATCAGTTCTCAAAATATTTTCATTGAATTTGTAGGAGAATACCATGCTATTTAATGAATCAAGGAGTCTGGAACTCTAATACCACCTTGATGTTCACCTAATGTAAGATTGTATCAGTGAATTTGGGGGATTGTGGAACCTCCTTTTCAGAGGAATAAACTCCATATGCATCTATGTCTTGCACCTGTCTTGCTTGATGTCTGAAGAAAGTACAGTTGCTTTAGATCTTACCGTAATAGTAGATGTCTTACTTCTCACTGTTGCGGTTTTCTTTACTTTTGGGATATCCTGCCGAGGATAGCCTAACATCTGGCCAATATACCAAAGCCTTTACTTCTTTCAGGTGTCTTACATCAGATGTATGTCATACGTGTAAGGTACACATGTGAAGTACAGATACCTAATCCTGAGAACTGAAGTGCCCCCGGAGAACGGGAGCAGCCGCAGAGAAAGCAGTAACATGCACATCCAGAAAGGGATAAGAAGGAGATGAGGCTGGAAGAGGGACACCTTGGTCAGAAGTACGACAACAGAAAATAATGGGGGACAGGAAGTTGGGACAGAATACTGCAGCAGTGAGATGTAGAACATCTACTGTTAAGGTTAGATCTTACACAACTGCACTATGTCCTTCCTCATCACTTTTTCAGTATTCTTTACCTGTTGGGGAGTACAAAAGCTAGTGGAAAGTATAGGAGGAAGGATGGCGGAGAAAAGCCCTTCACAGACCCATGAAAGGATGGCCTTGGCAAAACCTACCCTGGCCCTGGTAACGACATCCAACTTTTAATGTTTGGTAAAAGTGTGAACAGAAGAGGAAGACAACGTAATAGCTTTCAAGATGGATCTAGTATACAGACCCTTGAAAAAAGCACCAGAAGAGGCCACTGCCCTAGTAGAATGAGCTTGAACAGAAAAAGCAAGCTGCTTGCCATGAAAAGAATAACAAAAGTCATTGTAAATCCAGGAAGAGATGGTTTGCTTACATATTGTCAACCCCCAATTTCCTGACAAGAAAGGAGACAAAAAGTTGCTCAGACATTGCTTGGTTTTGTCTTAAACAAGTAATATCTGAGCTGTTTATATAAATACAAAGTGTATAGTACCCTCTCACTAGAAGTCTGTGAAGAAGGAGAAAAGGGAAGAAGAATGGACTAATTCAAGGACAAATCATTAACCACCACAGGCATAAAAGAAGGAGTGGTATGAAGAAACACCATCCTTTTGAGAAAACAAAGGAAGTAACTACCATGAGTGCTTAAAGTTCAAAGACCCTCTTAGCAGAAGTAAGAGCCACCAACAATATAGTCTTCCATATAGCTGCAGAGAAGAAGAAAAGTCAGGCTTAAAAGGGGATTGAGTCCATTTTTGAAGAACAAAATTAAGGTCCCAAGATAGAGGAATAGACTTTCTTGTAGGCCTGCTATGAAGGAAACATTTTAGAAAATGTTTAACTTTAAAACTAAAAGTCAAACATGGGCTTGGAAGCATAAAGGCAGAAATGGCTGCCAAACTTTAACAGAGGAATATGCAAAACCTGCATTGAGCAACTCACACAAATAAGAAAGGGCTATAGGGACACTCACAGAAAAAGGGTCCAGGTCATACTTGACACACCAAATGGAAAGTCCCTTCCATTTAGCCACATAGAATTTTCTAGTGGTGGATTTTCTGCCCTCCTGCAAAACCCAAAGCATAACCTCAGAAAATTGATGCCTGAAAATAATCAAAACCGTATCACCCAAAGTGTCAGTTGAAGTGTGGCCAAGTGAGGGTTAGAGAGGTCCCTTCTTTTGTGTGAGAAGATCCATCCTTTGAAGTAACTTGTGATAATTATCCCTAGCCAGGTGAAATAGAAAGGAGAACCATTGATATCTGGGTCAAAAGGGAGTCACCAGCAGGATTTTGTGTGCATCCCACATGATCATGTGCAGAACACTGGGAAATAGAGGAAGAAGATGATAGGCATAGAGAAACACCCCCTTCAAACAAAGACATGACAGCCACTCTCCAAGCCAGTGGACTAGTATTTTGGAACAGAACTGAAGAACTTGTGTATTCAAAAGGGATGCAAAAAGATCTACATGAGTGGTACTCCACCACTGTACAATTTCCAGAAACCTCTCCCGGTGAAGCAGCCATTCATTAAGATGAGTCCTAGCTTTGCTCAAACAGCCTTGCTTAAACAATTAGATTGTGCTCTGAAGGGATGTAAACCACATGAAGAATCAGATGACAGGGGACTGCAAAATCCCAAGTCTGACAAGTTAGCCTACAAAGAAGGTAAGATTTTGTGCCCCTTTGTTTGTTGATGTTCCACATGATTGTGATATTGTCTCTAAAAACCATTAGAGAACCTGGAACTCAAAGGGAGTGAAAGACTTGGAGAGCTAGGAGTAGAGCCTTCATCTCTTTGATATTGATGCAGTCTGTCATCTGTTAATGAAACTAGAGACATTGAGACTTTCAGGTTTTTGGAGGCTCCCCAGTAGTGATCAGAAGCAGCAGTGTAAGCTCCTGAGTGGGGAGTGGAACCTAAAAAGGCAGACCTGGATTTAGGGAAACCTGATAAATCCACCTGCAGATCTCAATCTTGAAACAATGTGCGAGAGGGACAGGATACTGTAGAGGGTGGCAGTGCTGGAGCCAAACAGCCTTGAGAAACCACTGAAATTTCCTCATTTGAAGTTTGGAAAAAGGAACCATGGGAATGGTGGATGCTATATATCCTAGGGCTTGGAGCAATTCCTTTGCATTAAGAACTGGAAGAGGAAGAATGTATTGGAAGTAAGCAGTCAAAGAGAGGTCCTTGGGAGCAGGGAGACGAGCCAGTATTGGGAAGGTCTGAACCTTTCAACCCCAAAATACTCTGTCCTGATATGATGTCGACACAGACTTTTTGAGATGGAGGGTGAACTCCACAATGCACAGAAGAAGCATGGTAAAGTGTAGATTTTAAAGCAGGAGCAGCAGAGAGGAGGGCTTGAATTAGGTCATCTAAAGAAGGTAATATTTGAATTCCCAGATGGGATGTGGCATACATTTGGTAATTGCCCTTGGAGCTGTAGAAACACTAAAAGGCAAAGCAGAGAACTGATAATGAAGATGAAGAAACAGAGAAACATAAAAACTTCTTGAAGAGAGAGTGAATAGGAATACGAAAGAAAGCATCATTCAAATCCAGATACCAGAAAAGCTTGAAGAAGCAGGGGAGGGAAAAGTGTCAGAAAAGACAACATTCTGAACAAAGGAAACCCAAAAATGGCGTGAATAAAAGATAAGTCTAGAATGGGCATCTATGACCCCTCCTTCCTGAGAATCTTAAGCATTATGAAATAAAAACCTATTCCCTGCTAAGACAGTGGAACAGACTAGATGGTTTCCTGATCTCATGAATCCCCCAGAAGCAAGGGAAAATGAAGAAGCTGGCAAGGAGGAGACTGAGGAAGGCCAGGAACTGGAGGAAGGGACTTCCAAACCATAAAATAATCATGATGGGTGGTGGAAAGAACCCAGGTGTCTGTTTTCTATTGCCAAACAGGAAAGGAAATGGTTAGCCTGAGGGAGAGAGGAATCTGGACAATGGATGTTAGAGAAGGTTTCTGATCTTTAGAGCTCTTAAATGGTTTGTCTGGGAAAGTCCGCTTAGTAACTCTTTTGCTCCTAGCAGGTTCTGTAGGCTGCCTACAGACAAAATAAGATTTGAATGGATAGTTCCTCTGAAACTTGGGTACAGGAGAAACAGAAAATTGCTTCAGGTTTTTCACAACCTTGTCCTTACCCTCATAGGTTCATAGGTTGGTACTAGGCTATCTGCCCGAAGGCATTTATAAGCCTAGCCAGAATGTGTTGGCTTTCGCCGCCCCCTTAGATTAGTTCCCTGTGCCTCTGTCCAGCAGAGCCAATTAAGTGATTCCCGAGGTAAACTTTCTGTTTCCCATCCACTCATCAAGGTTTCTTTTGAAAAGTGTTAGCGAGGAGCTCTGCCTAATGTAGACTGGGATCTTGTTCCAAAGCATGGGAAGTCTCTGGGACAGGAATCTATCCCTCCAGCATGTCCTATTTATTGTTGTGGTGAGGTTTAGATCCCTAGAGCATGTGGCTCGAGGGGATAAGGTTTTCTTTAGGTGGAGCATGTCCATCAATTCTGGGTTGGACGTGGCCTTTGTATGTCAGGCAGAGATCACCTCTGAGTAGGCTGTATGCAACCGAGTACAACTGGAGTTTCTTCAGTCGAGCTGCATAGGGCATCTGTTTGAGGCCAGTGATCCTCTTGGTGAGGTACTTCTGTGGTCTTTCCAGTTGTTGCAGGGGTCTTGTAAGGTACATCCCAAATGGGACATTGCACTCTATGATGGGTCTGATGATTGATGAGTAGAGGGGCACAATGACCTCTTTTGATCTGGATGTGAACCCTTTTGTGATTAAGTGGGCCATGTAGAAGGATTTTCTAACCACTTTAGCAATGTGATTATCAAAGGTGAGATTACTATCTACTTGGGTCCCCAGATCCCTTATTACGTCTTCCGTATTTAGGGGACTACCACCTATGTGGTAGTTTGTGGGTACTTTGTTTTTTCCAAAGGGGATGACTATGCACTTTTTGGCATTTAGCTTGAGACCATGATTTTGACACCAGGTATCCGTCTCAGTGAGACCCTTTTGGAGGATGTCTGTGTCAGCCAGAGAGTCAATTATAGCCCCTAGTTTGCAGTCGTCTGCGAACTTGGGCAGCCGTAGTCCTCCTGTGCTTGCCTGTACCTCTGAGAAGTATATGCCAAACAGGAGGGGTCCTAGGGCTGAGCCCTGGGGAATGCCACTTGTAAACGGTTTAGAGTCAGATCTAGCTCCCGCAACTCTCACCATGTGGATTCTGTCCATGAGCCAGTTGGCAACCCATCTTGTGTTGTAGGGGTTTATGTTCAGGCTGGTGAGCTTGTCTATAATACCAGAATGGGGAATGGTGTCGAAGGCCTTAGCGAGGTCTAGGTAGGCTGTGTGTACCACCTTTACCTCGTCTATAGCCTTGGTAACTGTGTCAAAGAAGTCCACCAGGTTTAGGAGGCATGATCTGCCCTTAACAAAGCCAAACTGGGTAGGGTCCAGTGTTTAGAGGTTCCCAGTGTCTCTGTTAATGAGTTCCATGATGATGCGCTCCATAGCCTTGCAGACCAAGCTAGTCAGGCCTAATAGGGCGATAGTTCCCGGGGTCTGTTGTGGCTCCACCTTTGTGGAGCAGAATAACCGTTGCTGTGTGCCACTCTATGGGTATGTAGCCTGAGGAGAGGCTGAGTTTGAACAGTGTGTTTAGGTGGGGGGTTAATTCGTCTTTGAGCTCGTGTAGGACACAGCCTGAGACACCGTCCGGTCCCATTGATGCTGTGTTTTTGGCTTTGGAGAGGGCTGTTTTAACCTGAGTGTCTGTGATTTCAGGGACTCTACATTCTTCTGTTATGGTTATGGACCCTTTTGGGGGTGAGAGGGGGTGAAGTTTGCACTAAAGCTGTCTGCCAGGATGTTGGCGATATCGGTTGGTTCAGTGTATTTTGTTGCATTCTGCACTAACTCCAAGCAGATCTGAGCATTGCCACTTAGATTCTTGACATAGCTAAAGAATGCCTTGTGGTTATTTTTGGAGTCCTTGGCAATTTTTCTTTCAAAGCTCACCTTTGATGATTTTATGAGGGATCGTAGTTTCTTGCTGATACTGATCAGGGATGTCTTCCCTTCTTGGGATTTTTACTCTTTTCTGTACTAGTTTCCTCCTTCTATTGTATAGCTTGTTTATGGCAGGCGTTCACCAGACTGGTTTCCTTTTCTTGGAGGAGTGAGTCTTGGTTTTGCTTGGGATGGCACGATCCATGCATTCTTGTAGCTGCCCATAGAATGCATTAGTAAAGGATTTTGCAGTTTGGACAGTGTTATCCTTCAACATGGGGGCTTTAAAACTTTCCACTTCGGTCTTAAGTAACGTGAAGTTTGCTTTTGAAAAGTTTTTCACGGTGGTTTTCTTGTCCGGGGGTGGGGGTGGAATATGGATATTCAAAGTGATTTGTTTATGGTCAGATCTAACCAGCAAGGGGTTGCCCTCTGGTGTGGAACACCAGTAGCCCATGTTGGTGATGACCAGGTCCAGTATGTTGTCACCTCTGGTGGAAATGTTGACCAGTTGAACCAGGGCATTTGAGTGTTTAAATTCTAGGAAAAGTTGGGCAAGGGAGTTAGTACTTGAGTAGTTCTCCCAGTTAATGTTTGGGTAATTGAAATCACCCAATATTAGGGTGTTTGGTAGGACCTTTTGTTTCCCAGTGTTTCCAGAAATGCAGAATGGAGGTCCTGGGACATGGTGGGTGATCTGTAGCAAGCTACAATTTGAATTGCAGTTTTGCCTATTGTTAGTTGAACGTGGATGATCTCTGAAGCATCGTGCTGTGCCACTAACCTGGAGGTGTAGGTATCCTTGATGAATATTGATACGCCCCCGCCTTTTGTATTTCGGTTTGGGTTCTGTGGCTGAAATGTATGGTATGAGTTGTAGCCTGGTAGTGCTGGGGTGCTCTCTGGAGCCTTAGACAAGGTTTCTGTTACTGCACATATATCGATTTTCTCCATACTGAGGAGTGCCTCGAGTGCGTGCATTTTGTGGTTTAGACTTCTGGCATTGAGTAGCATTACCCTCAGTTTTTTGTTACTTGTGCTATTTACGGCAGTGGGTTTTTCTTTTGAGCCTTGCCTAAAAAAAGGCACTATGGAGGTGGCAAGAGCCTTGGCCAGTATTCAAAAGCCTAAGGGTGGCAGGTGCAAGCCGTCTCTAGCGAAGCAGCGTGGCTTGTCGAGCATGTCATCCCAGGCAGACAGACACTGGATCCCCTTTGAATGACACCAGAAACTTAGTCAATTGTTGAAATCGAGAATTTTTTGTTTATACCGTAGTATCATTCTTGGTGAGGGCAGGAAGCTACTCAGGGTCAGGTCATACCAACCTGGGCTACGTGATGAGAGAACTCTTCCATGTCTCTCTTCATGTAGTCCAGGGAGGTATGGCTCAGGTCATTCACACCAACATGGACAATGACAGAGTCATATTTGTACTTGTTCTGGAGTGACCTGAGTGCTTGTGTTATGTGGTGGATCCTGGCACCCGACAGGCAGCTAACAGTAACCTTCTCCTTATTCAGCCTAGTGAGTGGGACGTTAGTTTGCCTGACTATAGAGTCACCTATTACTAGTATGTTGGGTATGTTATTTTGCCTTAAGGGCTGTGATTGCATGGCACACTGGTTTTGTGAAGCATGTGTTTCATGGTTTGTGTTGTGGGGTGGAGGCTGCTTGGATGTTTCCTTTGGAGGTCTCTGTTGGTTTTACAGATTTTTATTTAGAGCCTCCGAGTATGTTTTCATGTATTTTTGTGTGTTTTTTGCCAGTGCTGGTTTAATGGGTCTATGTAAGTCTGGTGGTATGATGCAAGTATTTCCCTTCTCCTCTTGACTGTCTGGTCCAGTCTTGGTTTGAGAGAGCTTAGCCTCTAGTTTGGCTGTATAACTGCATCTCTCGCATGTATTAGTGTTTGGTGGTAGGAGGAGGGGGTTGTCTGTGTACATGAGGCAGTTGTAGCATAGCCTCAAAAGGTACAGTGAACTGTTTTACTGGATGGCTGGTAAGGTTGAATAGAGAGCCTTGTCCTTCTGTACAGTACAGGAGGGTCTAGTGCTAGGGTTTATAAGTGCTTGCTATACGTTTTGAGCAAATGCCGGACTGAGAAATGAATGGCTTGAGTGCTTAAGTTGAAAGTTTGTCTAGTTCCAAGGGAAAAATTGAAGAGGAGACTTTGTGGAGCCGGGAATACTTTTACACTAGCTAACCGGCGCTGCCCGGCACACAAAACCGGGCAAATATGGTATTTATAGCAGGGGAATGAAAGAGATAGAAATTAGCCCAAAACGGCCAATAAACTACTAATTTTTGGGCTGAAACCACTCCTCCAGGGACAGATAGGCTGCTCAAAGCTCCCCTCTCTCACAGGTGATCAGAGAAACTTCCTTCTATCCAAGTAAGGTATGGGCAAACACAGAGATTTGTAACACAGCCCTGAATTCAGCACTAACCTGAAAACTGGACTATTCTAGCGTAGAAGGGTGGGAAGCATATATATATATATATATATATATATATATATATTTTTTTTTTTTTTTTTTTTCCAGAAAATAAAGCAGATACATTAAAAAAAACAGTTTAAAAGCAAAGAAAAGGATACTTATTGTTATATATCGCAGATCAGAGTTGTAGTCAATGCCCCCAGTGATAAAGTAGGAAGAAACACAAATACAGTAAAAGCAGATGAATAAAGAGCAATATATATATATATATATATATATATATATATATATATATATATATATATATAAAACAATAGAAAATGAACAAACTGACTTAAACAAGTTACCCAATTAATCAGAAAAAAGCTCAAAACTGAGCCCTGTTCCAGCAGTCTTCAATCAGACAAGTTCTAACTGCACACCCCTGCTTATTAGGGTGCAGGGGAACCTTCTCCAAAAAAAGATGGCCTGGATCAGTGCTCAAGTTATACAAACAAAGCTAGATTCAGCAGGCCTGAATCTGGTCTATGCTACAGCAACAAGGCGCACCAATTTCAGAAAGAAACCGTTCAAATAAGCAGTCACAATAAGCCTGTGACCAGAAATTCCCTGCTCAGAAGGGCAGAATCCAGCCTCTCCTCCCACAAGAGTGCAGACCACAAACCTTCTTATGCCTGAAGTCCAAGTGCTTAAGCCAGAACTAATACACTTTTAGAATAGCAGACACTGGGCCTTCAATCAGCAATTCCCAGCTTAGAAGGATGTAAGCTACCTGTCCTGCCACAACAGTGCAGACCACAAATCTTCTTAATGTAAAACACCCTGTATGAAGCCCAAGTGCTTAAACCAAAAGATTTAGAATAAAATAATCAGGCCATGACCAAGAAGTAATAAATGCAGCAGAATAAATAAAATTGAGTACTTTTAAGAAAAGCAAAATAAAGTAGGAGGAAACACAAATACAGTAAAAGCAAATGAGTAAAGTGCAAACATTTTTTTTTAAGTGCAAGAAGAGAGGAAGGAAGAACCTAAGTGGGCTGGCCTTCTCAAATCTTCTCTCTGTATTAAGTAGAGTGAACACTAGACTCAGAATATGATCTAACTGTACTCGGTTAAGTGAGCAAATGAGATGGACCCACTAGGAGTGTCCTAATACAGACTTACAGGAGGGGCGGGCAATTCCAGAGCCACCAACACAGGAACAGGGAGGGAGGGTAGAGAACTAACTGCAGAGAGACACACAGCACACTGTTCAGAAAGAAACAATTAGGAAACAGAAAAAATGAAAATACATTACTTTTAAAACTGCAAGTTTGTACTTAACAGAAGACTAAAATTCACTACTGCAAGTTTCATTTAGCTTCAGCTTGTAATGCAGATGTTTGTAGCCAAGCAAGTCTCTCAGGAGTTGAGCATAAAATGATTTCTCAAACTTTGTGGCTGGCACTTAAGTACAGAGGAATCCCTCTAGGCTATTAAATATCAGATAACAAAGAAGTGCTAACACCACCTGCTCTTATAGCAAAATGACAGCATAGAGACACACAGCACACTGTTCAGAAACACACAATTAGGAAACAGAAAAAATTAAAATGTAGTACTTTTAAAACTGCAAGTTTGTACTTAACAGAAGAATAAAATTCACTACTGCAAGTTTCACTTAGCTTCAGCTTGCAATGCAGATGTTTGTAGCCTAGCAAGTCTCTCAGGAGTTGAGCATAAAATCCTAAAGGGTTTTAAACAATTCTGCAGCACCGGTATCAAAAAGATCCTTATTTTCTAAGGGAGAGTCTGTGTGTGGCCTTAATACCCTCAGGTAAGGCTTAAAGGCACAAGAGTATCTCCACATGAAAGAACCAGATGCACCTGCCCTGGAAGAGACATAACTGCATCATAGCTGCATGTAATGGAATATTGCGCTAACAGAGGCAGAGCTCAGAGGAGATCGAGCAGAAGTATTGCTGTGTCCATATAAGTCAAACTCTCTCTCTTAGATAAGAGCCAGGACATGTATAGTCTATACCTCTCAACTATCCCTGATTTTGACTCGAATTTTAGCTCTGTTCCTCTTAATCCCTCCTAAAACTAGTGACTTTTGGAGGAAAGGTGGTGAATTACACAATGAATAATGACAATAATTAAGAGTTATAGACTTTTTTTACTTCAGAAAATGTATATTAATTCATAGCTGATTCTGTCAATGTCTTAAGTTAATAGCACTAATATTTTAAGTGTCCCTGATTCTCCCTGATTTCTTCTGGATTTTCCCTGATTCTGTTGAATTTTGTCCCTGATTGGTTGAGAGCTATGATCTAGTCATGTGGAGCTAAAAGCCAAAGTAACTGAAGTATACACTTTTTCCAGTACCTCTGCACTACATACCTGTCCTTGTCAGAAGGTAAAAAGCATGGTGGGGGAAAACAGTTAGACTGGCTTATCTGTGGACATGGAAACAACATCAGTATCAGATGAAGAACTTGTATACAAGTATTTCTGATCCTCAGGAACTTTATAAAGTCTGCCTGGCTTCTTAGAGGTTTGAGGTTAGGAGTCTGGAGGCTGAGAAGCCAATGTGAATGCATCCAAAAGGAAGATAAGACAGGAGAGACTGCAGAGGGTATGGGTGAGTCCATTTGCAAGAGTTCATAATATTCCTTTTGGACTTCAGAAACCTGTGTAAAGTCCCACTTAGTGTTCCATCAAATGGACCACTGTAACCCCAAAAAGGTAATGCTTCAGAAAGAGAGTCAGGGGACAAATAATCTTCTTCATCAGACCCCAGGGCCAGATGTGAGTGAATCTGGGAGGAATATGCCAAAGATTTTTTTTAGCAGAATCCATCTCTTTATCAGAAGAATCAGAATCCCTAGGTCTGTTAGAAGGAGTGGAAGACCAGGGAGCAGAGGCAGGGATGAACATCCCTTGTGGGGGGTTCAGGGCCATAAGGGCATTAAACAGCCCCCTAGTAAAGTCCTGACACTCTTTATGAGGATCCTTAGCCACAGAAGCTACATGTTTTTTTTTGTTTATTTTTGTTTGTTTCTTTTTTTAAAAGAACATCTTCTTTAACAAGTCTAGGAGTTTCAGATTCCTGTCTCGATTTGATGAGTGCCAGACATGTCTTCGTAACTTAAATTTAGGGAATCCCTTAAGCTCTTCAGATATAATTGGACCATGGCTACCCCTTTACATCTGTACCAGATATATGCACAACTTCAGCAGATGTAAGAAAAGACTGCTCCATGTCGGCCTCCAACTGAGTCATGGCAAAGGGAACTTGAGTCAGTACTGGACAGTCATCGGGTTCTACATCCAACAAGAGGGAGATGTTCAGTGAAGCTTGGACAGCAGCAGGTTGAGTACGTGCTTTTTTAGTTTTTTTCTTAAGTGTCGACTGAACTTCAGGGAGGGTAGATTTCTGCCATGGTACCCTCAGTCAAAAGCTTCAGATGCTGGTTTTCCAAATAGCCTGAAAGGGATGATAGGTGGCTGCAGACTGTCGTAGGGACAAAATCCTGACAAATATCACACTGAATATGGTCTTGTGTACCACCCAAACAAAAAAGGTACCTCTCTTTTCTGTCTGTATGGGAAATCTGCCTCCCACACTCACATTTTCCCTTCTTCTGGATGACATGAAAAACTACAAGAAGGAAAAAAGAAAGGAAGGAATCCCAATGGGGCACTTAACTGTAGATGGCTCGGTAGATGAACCAGTTTAGTGAATAGCAGTCAGACCAAATTTAGAGGCAGAGTTTGGACTGGCAGCAAAAATGTAAGGATTAGACATCCGTACTTCACATATGTACCTTACGCCTTGCACATAGAACATAGGTCTGATGTACAATGCCTGTAAGGTGTAAAGGCTTTGGTATACTGGCCAGATGTTAGGCTATCCTTGGCAGGATATCCCCAGTAAAGAATAATGCAACAGTGTTAAGGAAGGACATTATTTGTTACTAAAGAGATCAGTTCTCAAAGAATTTTTCTTTTTAAAAAATGTATTTTACCTATCAAATTTTTAAAGAAACCAATTTTTACTAGCTCTTTTGTTTAAGACAAGTGGCAGAAACTTGTCAGTTTATGCCATGACGGATGCCTGGATGATGACCTTATGACTGGATTTCACTGTCCGGGAGTAAATAGGGTAGAGACAGCTCTCACACAGTGGGGAACAAATGGACCCAAATATGGGGGGTGATGGTTCACAGGGACTGACAATCGAAAAATTAAAAACAAAAATAAAAAAAAGTTACTATACAAGTAAACAAAGTATGTGGGTGGTTGCTGGAGGGCTGGTCTCCTGATAAAAATGTCTTCTTGCTGTTGTCACTTGCAATTTTCAGCATGTTTGTAGCTGGATGAATTTGACTGGCTTGCATTTGACGGGTTATGATTTTGACTTTTCTTAGTAGACTAACTTTTTTATTACATCTTATGAGAAAAAGAGAATGATTTCTTATACATATGTAGAGCTGGTGTATGTATGACTCTGGTCGGTGTTTTTTTTTTTTTGCTACATTTCTCTTCTGTTTTTGAGATATCAAGCAAACAACAAATGTTTAAGTGAACTTGTAAGGATAGTAGTTAAACCCCCTAAAATTTTGTAGGTTTCTGTCCTCTGCCAGTGATTCACAGCTGTTTCATTGTATAATTAAGCAATAACCGATGACGTGGTGTGATATATTGAAGATTTACCCATGGTTGGTGTGATTAAATAAAACCAACCGTGGGTAACTTTCAGTATACCACAACCACAGAGTCGGTTATTGCTATTATACAATGACAGTATTTAAGGGAAAAAAAACTTAATTTTTTAAAATAATGTTTTTGTATAATGGCGCATTACTGTTCTTCCACGGCTAGTGGTATACTGCTGCCTTGTTTTGATGTACTGCGCATGCATATGGGACTTGCATTCCCATGCATACCCAGTACGTCAGTGCTTTGAAAAGGAAGCAACAGAGAAAAGAAAGTCTCCGTTGCTCCATTTTTGTTTTCTTTTTTATTATTATTATTAAAAAAAAAATGTTTGGGTAACTTTAGGGCTAGGAGAGAGAGATAGACTGGAGGAAATGCAAAGAAAATCAGGTAAGTGTCTTTAGTTTTAAATAACGTACCTGATTTTCTTTGTATTGCCTCCATGCTGCCTCTCTGGTATGTCCGGAGTACGGACCTAAGGTTTTTTTAATTTTTGTTGAAAAAAAAATAAAAGCTTTGGAATATACGAACGGAAAGAAATCCGGGTGACTGGACCTTTTTCCATTGGTATATTCTGGGATTTACAGCAGGCACTCTGGTTGGGCTGGCCAATCAGCATCCGCGTTTTTGAGTACTAATGGCCAGTCATTGTATAATTTCTGTTATCTGCCTCTCCAAGGCACATTGATTATAAAAATACATTAGTATGCAGGCAGGACATATGCTGTCACTCTTCAGTTTGGAAAAGGATGCATTATTACTGCCATTTTGTTTAGGAGTTGCTGGTTCTGCCATTTTATTTCTAGATTTGCCTACTGTATGCACTCCTTTCAACCATGGGTTAAAGAATACTCCGAGACCTTGTGAGATTTATAGTCTTTCTGAGGAATGCAATGATTATGTTTTATTTGCCCTCCACAGGACTGAGCCAGACGGCTCATCTACCTGCACCTAGATGACTCGTGTTCCATAAAAACAGTAGCTGGTAATTCCTGAGCTAGGCAAGAGCACTACAGCTCTACTGTTCGCATGGGTCTATATTAGATGAACTAATGATCAAAATGTCAAGCACAATATGCTCAACACACTTTGATCGAACGTCCAACTAATCGGAAGCTGAAAATGCCAAAAACAGGAGTTCCAAAAAATTTTACTTGGCCATGTTGAGAATGTAGCTTGTGATGTAAACACGCTAAACTGTCTGGAATGGCTAGGTAAGCGAATTATTTCCTTGCGAAAGTTCACCCGCTCATATCTGGGAGGTCCAAATTAGTTAATCAACTCAGTGGCGAGATTCAAGTAGTAGGAAGCAGGTTAGTTTGCTGGACTTGTGGGGTGGCCTGCCATCCTTCTCCCAGGGAGCACCCCCTTCTCCTCTCTGGCTGCTTTTTTTTTTTTTCCTCAAACATCTTTATTAAATTATCACGTATGACATAGGCAATCTTACATTTATATAAATGAGAAACAGACAACATTGACACCACTTTGGTTGCAAACATTATACATCACAGACACCATTGAAACAACTGTAGTTGCAAACATTATACAGCACTTATCTATCCAGGCATTGTCAGTTAAGCATTATATATCTCATTCAAATCCTGGCTCTTAAACCTCATTCCTTCTCTGCATATGTTATTCCCAAAATTCCCATTTTTTTCTATGTAGTTTGCTGCATCCCTTTTCTAAAGATCCCAATTCCAGTCGTTTTACCTCTGTTTCTATAGTCACTACTTCTAGTAAAGTTGGTCTAGACTTTGATTTCCATTTTCTAGTAATTGCTTTTTTGCCAGCCACCATAATTAGACTCGGCAAGGATTTATTATTTCTAGGCAATTCCGATTCTGTATCATAGCTCAAAAAAATCATCTCCCCAATCAACCCAAGCTACTCACCCAGCATATCCGACAGAGCGGTTCACAGGGAATCCTTAAAGTCTGTCAGAAAATATGTTTCCAGCCACTTCTTTCTTGCCCATCACACCTCCAACATTTGCTCTACACCTGAGGAAAAATTCTTTGGAGTCTACTTGGGGTATAAAAATATCTATGTAAACATTTTTAGGCAAAGATCCTAAATCTTCTACACTTTGTTGAATATTTGGGAGATATACATATACCCCCCTTTGTATCTTTGTGAATTGTTTATCCAATCTCTCTTCCCAATCCTTTCTAAGCTTCTCTTATTGATTCTTATAATTATCATGCAATATTTTATATGCTCTACTAATTATTCCTTTTTTAATGGCAGCTTCTGTTCTAGATTCTGTTAAAAACTCTACCAGTGCTGGTCTTTCATTTAGGACCCACCTTTTTCTTTCTGTATGCCTGTACTCTGATCTCAATCCTTGATTGGGCAGGCAATTTCTAACCTGCAGTTCAAGTAAATTCATGGCCTCTTCCCATTCTGTTACCTTTCCCTTTCAGGTTATTTGCTCCCAATACCTTGGTTCCTTTGCGAGTTTTCTCCAATAAATTCCAGCCCCCTCTTGACTATTATTTGTATCCCTAACCACAGTCATCCCTATCGGCAGAATCTCTTTTCTCCAATCTCATGCTGGTTTAGTTCTTAGAATGCTCCCTGCTATTTTATGAATATAATACTCTGTATGATTTTTGTTGTTCTCCTAAAAGGTCTGCATCCAAAGTCCCAATCTGTCCTTATTTCTTGAGCTTCCCCCTGCATTATCATCATTCTTTTCCATTTTTAATGATAGTGTTCTGCTTGTGCTATGTATAACTGTGTTTCCCTAAAATACCCACTCAAATTGGGTAATCCTAGTCCATCTTGTTCTTTTGGAAGAATCAGCTTATCCCACTTGACCCTTCCCAGATAAAATCCTTCAACCATTTTTTTATCCACAGCTTCTCCTCTGGTTGATAAAAATATGCTTGCTCTGTGTATAAGACTAAAGGGACTAAAACATTTTAATTGCTTGTATCGTAGTGTCCATATCCATATAAAAAAGCTTGCAGATTCTCAATTTTTGTATTATCTTCTTAGTCTCTTCCCACATATTCTTAGCTGCCACAACAGAGTAATTTCTTATCCATACTCCTAAATAATTCATTTTATCATGTCCCCATAAATATGGATATTGTTAGACCAATTTGTGTGTGGGCACATAGTTTACCACTAGTGCCTTTGTTTTAGCTTCATTAATTTTCTGTCCCAAGAAGATTTGAAACTGTCCTAAAATGTTCCACAACACTGTAATGTCCCTTTCTGGTTTTGGCATGTATAAAATATCATCTGCAAATAGAGCCAGCTTTTCCTGACTACCATACCAGTTATATCCTTGAATTTGAGTCCCTTATTTTCTTTGCTAATGGTTCTAAATATAATGCAAACAACAAAGTGGAAAGTAGACAATCCTGTCTGGTTCCTCTACTGATGCAGAAGTTATCAGAGAGGACCCCACCCACAAAGTTTTGCCTATCTATTCCTGGAGACTTTCCTGTAGATTAGTTAGCATAGCCATTTTTAGGTTCATAGGTTCATAGATTAGTACTAAGCTAACTGCCCTTGCGAGCCATTTTAAGCTTAGCCAATTATCGCTTATGGGACTCAAACCCAGCACCTTGTGTTTGTAAGGCAAACACCATAACCATTAGGCCACCCTCCCAACCTTTATCTCATCTGTTCCTATTGTAACTGTTAGCAATTGAGCCTCATCTACCTCTAACCTTGGCATATTTAATTCTTCCATAAACATTTCCATTTGTATCATTTCTTGATTTCCATATTTCTCTGCTTTCTACAAACTTTCATAAATTTTTCGAAATATTTCTAATACTTCTACAGGATCTCTTGTTATTTTCCTTGTTATAGACTCCTTAAGCTTGGTAACAGCCCTTTCCACTTTCTGTTGCCTGAGTCATTGTGCTAACAGTTTTTGTGCTCTAGAATTATTATCAAAAACAGTTCTTAACAGCTGTCTTTCTAAACTTGTGCATATTATCAAAGTAATCCCTTGTTTTCTGTTTAGCATTCTGCAGTTGCTCCTTTTCTTGTTCTAAGAGATTCCCCCTATTTTGCAGTACTTTAACATTTGTCAGACCCTCTAAATAATTCTTGTACTACTTAGCCTTATCTCTGTTTCCTTTATTTCCACCCTAGTTTTAAACTCCACTTTAATTTTATCGCACTCCCTAGCTACATTTTCAGAGGAAATTTCTGTCTTCTATAATAGCTCCTGAATTAATTCCAAAACCCATTCCTTAAATTCCTGTCTTTTCAGCTGATAGGTGGGAAAACGGGTTGTCTCATTTTTATTTCATTACTTTGCATTTTTATTTTAGTTGTTATTATTGGCGCATGATCTGAAATAGTTAGTGGGTGCATTTCAGTACATTCAATTAAATGCACATATTCTTGTGAGATATAAATTCTGTGTAGCCTAGCCCAGATTTTGTATCTTGGAGAATAATATATAAATCTCTCCAAACTCCTAGTACTGAATTCACATCTTCCATGCCAAACATTTTCATAAAATTATTCAAAAATCTACCCTCCTTTGTTATATTTTACCTTCTAGGCCCCCCAGACACATCTTCACTGTTGCAAACCAAATTCCAGTCTCCACCTGTAAGTAATATTCCTTGCCGAAAGCTGATTATTTCTCCCAGAATTGTCTTAAGCTGCATTACAGTAGTTTTAGGTGGAATGAAAATGCATGCCTGTGTGATCCTCTTCCCTTGCCAGTAGCCACTTAGTACTATATGTCTTCCATTTTTATCTTTTTTCCCCACTTCTATCACTATCGGAGCTCCTCTTGCAATTAATATAAGTACTCCTGTTTCCCCTTGTCCTAGATATTCTATTGAATAAGCATCCTGAAAACATTTCTTTATCAAATTCACATGTTCAGTTCTTTCCAGGTGTGTTTCCTGTAGCATAGCTGTTTGTACTCCACATTTTTTAATATAGTTCGCTACGCTTTCTTTTTTATATTTATCTGTAAGACCATTCAGATTGAAAGACATTACATAAAGCATAATTTTCTAATATAGTTATTATTACCACCTTTTATTCATAACTGCTTTTTTGTTAAATGTCTAGTTCCAACTTTTATGTTACATGCATATACTGTTTGGCAGGTTGGTCTTTATGCAGTTATTTTTTGTCATATCTGTTTGAGCCTATGCCACGTCTTACATAACTTTTTGTTTTTTGGAAAGCCTTTAAACAGAAAAAACAACCCCCCCCAAACCCTCTTAAAACCTATTAAACCAAACCCTCTTAAAACCTATTAAATTAATACTAACACACAAAACTATGTACATCTTCAAATATTAAGGTTTTTGCTTTCTAATAAGAACAAAAGTTATAAATTGATAGCCACACAGACAGGCTAGAGTTAACCAAAAAGAAAGGTTAGTCATGCTAAGACACATGGTACAACCTGTGATATTAGTAAGTGCTGTTTGATTTTGTCTGTCTTTATAACTCTCCCAGTCAGGAAAACACTTGCATGTTTTTAGTAAGCCAAGCCATTTCTCTTTATCAAATTGTCTTCTAGTGACATACAAACCAGACACAAAAATGCTAAGGGTACCTTGTTTACCAGAAAAAAAAAACTTATAATATTCAATAATGTTAGGTAGTCTGATCTCACCTTCATTTTTACGTATGGGTTCAGAGCCAATCCTCGGCTCTGACTCGGCCGATTTACAAGCTGGAAGACTTCTGGTTGGCTCGTGGCTAAGCAGGTATCCCATGGTGCACCAGTACAATCCCCAGATCTCGTTTGCCGCGTCGACGAGTTCGGTTGTGCTTCTCATGTCACTGGCTAAGTTTTTTCAAAATTCTTTATATTCAATGCTTTATTGTTTATTTAGTGTTACTAATAGATTAGGCAGTTGTATTGCTTGTCCTTTGTGAGTGCAGCTTAGTTTACTAGTTGTTATTGGTATCTTGTGTACCAGTTAGTTTAGGCACTGTTGCGCATTTTTTGATATTAGAGTTTTTGGCGTTTTTCCGTTTTTGTCAACAGGGGCTCCTGTTGTCTTGTCTGTTGTTATTCTGACCTTTTTTTGGTCATCTTTGGCAGTTAGTTCTGCTAGTTTGACATTGTTTTTGGCGGGAGTCCACTTGTGAATTTACTAGGATTGCAAGTGTACTACCTTTTTTTCTTTAGGAATATAGACATTTTTTGTGTATTTTTGGCTTCTCATGTGTGCATGGGCTTTCCCTTCTAGTCTGTTTAAGTTAGAAGACCTAGTTTCACTACACCGAGCTAGGCCCATTTAAGTTAGAGGACCCAGTCCTCGTGTAACTCCTTAGCTAGCTTTCTCTACTCCGGGCTTGGACCGTTCAGACCTAGTCCTCATGTAACTCTTTCTTAGGGCTAGGCCCGTTTTAGTCAGAGGACCTAGTCCTCCTTTTCTTCCTTTCTCCTTTTCATCTCTCTGGGTAGTGTGTGTGTGTGTAATATGTCCAAGGAAAGTAAGGAGCATAAACCCTCAGGGTTCAGAAAGTGCATGAAGTGCTCCCAAAAGATGTCCTTAACGGATGGCCACAGTAGCTGTGTCTACTGCCTAGGGGCCATCTTACTTACAGGAGTCATGTTTGTTCTGCCATGCTTTCTGTCCTAGAGTGTTACAGGAGAGAAAGAATAAACTCATACTCAAGGGTCTCTTGAAACCATGAATTGAGGAAGCACTATCCAGTTCTTCAGCTTCCTCTAAGTCTGGGAAATCAAAATCCTCAAAAAGGCCTTCTTCGGCACCGGCTGGTGTTTTGGAGCCACCTCCTAAACAGTCAAAACAATCCAAATCTGTCTCCTCGACTCCTCAGCCTTCAGAGCTGAAGGAGAGCATCATGGTGGTGTCAGAGTCAGTTACATGTGTTTTGGAACCAATCTCTGAACCTATTGATACAGCAGTTGACACTGCTACTCGGAGCTGGTCTGTAAGCTCCCTACCGGTTTCCGTAACAATTAAGTCTCCAGTGCCCCCAGGTCAAGATCCTCAACTATGTCTTCCAGGTCTTCCAGGATCCTTTCAGAAAAAGATGTGGAGAGGGTAGTGCTGAAACTCCTGAAGTCATCTGCCTTACCAAAGTTATTGTTGACTCCGACCTAGTCGGCTCCGGAGCCACTTGGCCCAGCTTTGCCCTTGTCTGCTATTCCTCCTTCGAGCCATTCTGGCCTTTCGGAGCCAGAGTGCTTGTTGCCAATGGAGGAAATGCCGGCTCCAACTCACCTTGATGCTTCCTCGGAGCCAGGTTCGGCTCCGACATGCTCAGTGCCGTCAGTCATGTCCAGGGGCCAAAGCTCTCCTGTTGGCACCGACAGGGAGGGTTGGAATCGATCTTCGGTTCCAAGCCTTCCTCTCGGTGCTTCGGCCAGGGTGAGCTCGGACCCTGCATCTGTCTCGGAGCCGACAGCTGTAGCTCCGGCGCAGACCCGTGTCTCTTCGGAGCGGGGGGAGTCTTCGGAGCTGGAGACGTTGGTGTTTGAGATGATGAGGAGCATGCTGTTTCATTCTCCAGCCCCTACCAGAGGCACCAGCACTCTTCCCCCGAGAGCACCCACTTCAGTCTCAGCCCCTACTCTCTCTGGAGACAGCAGAGACCCTCAGCCTCAGGAGCCATCGGCTGGTCGCTCCCACTCTTCCGAGGCTTCCCCAAAATATCCTTCCGAGGAGCCTCCCCGGAAGAGATTATGTAAGAGGAAACATATTGACTCCCAGGATGAGTCTTTGACATCAGACACTGACCTCGAGGAGTGGGAAGGGTCCCCCAAGTCGTCCTCTGATGATGTCTCCTTTGTGGACATTTTAGAGATCCTTAGGCAGAGGTGCAACAGGCCCACTGTTAACCCTTCTGATGAGGAGTCTGTCTATCTGAAGACTTTCGGGTCTCAAACTTCAGCTCTTGGGTGTCCCCACCTTTGGCGAACTGATGGATCTAGTTAGTCGAAAGGTGTGGGATACTCCTGACACCGTGGAGCCAGTCCCCAGGAGACCAAATAAGTTCTTGTCTGCCCCTCCTGGTAAAGAGTTCTTGTCCAAGGGCATTCCAGTAGATCCCATGGTGGTGGCGGCGGCAGCCACGAAGAAAGAGTTAGCGGAGACCTCTTTATCTGTTCATCTACCAAACAAGGAGTCTCGACAGATGGACAGATTTGGGAAGCGTATTTTTAGTTCAGTGGCCTTTACCCTTTGATTGCTGAACTATCTCACGCACTTCACTAGGTTGCAGAGGGATCTCCTCAAGGAGTTAGGGGATTCCATACAAGGTGCGTGTACTGAGGGAGTTCCTGACAAGATTTCTACTCAGTTGTCCACCTTAAATTCTGTGGTTAACTCCTCCATGCGACTTATTTCTTATGCTGCAGATGGAGCGAGTAGAGCAGCGGGTTCCGGAGTTGCCTTGAGGTGCCACTCCTGGATGCCCTTATGTAATTTTGCTGAACCGTTCAAGTCTACTTTCACCAGTGCCCCATTTGATGGTTCCTCATTGTTTGGTTCCAAGGTAAAGGATACACTCACTCGGTGTGAGCAAGAACAGGGTATCATTACGTACTAATCTCGCCTTTGTCCCCAAAGTTTGTTCTAATGCTACCTTAAACCAATCAATAGAACTCCCAGTTTTCTTCCCTAACCACTGTAATGCAGCTGAGTACCATTTTCATCAGCTAGATGTTCATAGACAACTACGTTTTTATCTACAGCGGACTAAGGCTTTCAGGAAGTCAGATCAATTATTCATTTCCTTTTCTGACTCTAGATTGGGCTTACCAGTTTCTAAAGTGACACTATCTAATTGGATTTCCAGTTGTATAGCCTTTATCTGTAGCTCGGAGGGCAAACCTTTACCCCACAGGATCAAGGCTCATTCTACCAGGTTGCGATCTACCTCTGCAGCTTTTCAAGCCAGGGTACCACTTGATAATATTTGTGCAGCAGCTACGTGGGCTACCCCTCACACTTTTATTACACATTACAAATTGGATTTGGCATCCAGGGGTAGAGCATCCTTTGGCTTCACGGTGCTCAAGAGCATTTTCCAATGAGGCACCCAAGAATAAGGTGCTAGGGATGCTGTCCCATATGTAAAAATGAAGGTGAGATTGGACTACCTAACATTAAGAAGTTATGTACTCACCATAACGTTCCATGTTGGTAGTTCATCTCACCCTTCATTTTTAACCAACCCGCCCTCCTGCCCCCATCCTGGAAGATCTGGAAGTAATAATTTGGTTGCCCTTGGTTGGAGACCCTTTAGTATTGGTTGTTTTTATGGTTGTTATTTTAGTGAGCAGAAAACAAGATCTGGGGATTGTATTAGTGCACCATGGGATACCTGCTTAGCCACGAGCTAACCAGAAGTATTACAGCTTGTAAATCGGCCGAGTCAGAGCCGAGGATCGGCTCTGAACCCATATGTAAAAATGAAGGGTGAGATGGACTACCAACATGGAACATTATGGTGAATACATAACTTCTTATTCTTTTTCATTTATATGCTTTGTAATAAACGTTACTGGATAACACGTAGGGTATTAAAACAGTCATTTCCAACTTAAATTTAACTCCCACCTACAGACGAACATCAAAAAAACGCATCAAAAACTTGGCATGCTTTATAGACAGAATACCTACCTCACATCCACCACTAAAATCACTCTCTCTACTTCCTTCCTTATCCCCTCCCTTCTCTATGGGGCCCCACTACTTACTAATCTCCAGTCCTCACTAATAAAACAGCTTACCTCCTGCTATAACAAAATTGCAAAGTTCGCCACCAGCCATAAGTCTTCCACTCACCACTGTCTCTCCCTCCATAAACTAAAATGGCTAGAACTTCCCAAACAACTAACTTACACTCAACTAACTCTAGCCCATAAGCTTATTCTAAACCCTTCCCTCTGTCCCTCCCTTTCCTCTGCCTTTAAAATGCACCTACCTAACCGAGTTCTAAGGTCTAATAATCAAAATCTACTAGAAGTGCATAAACCTACTCATCCCCAGGCAAAAAACTTCTTTCATTCAGCCTCGCCTCTGGAACTCCTTACCACCAAACATCCGCACCACCTCTAACCATTCTACCTTTAAGAAGTCTCTTTACCTACACCTAGCATCACAGTGGGAATGCTCTTGCTCCCACCCCACATAACTAACTCTACTTAATGTACTTTAATATCACATCCTTCTTTTAGCTACTATACTTGTTCTCTAATTTGTATTAATTTTTTGCATTGTTCTATTGCTAACATATTTTTTCTCTCAATGTATTAATTGTTATGACTGCTATTATATATCTGAATAGTTTCACATTATTCTGACTACATTGTAATAATAACGTTCTGTCCCTAGACTGTCTCTGTCGAATATTATATGTATTTTTGTTTTTTTTTTCTGGAGCTTTTCTCCCCAGGACTCCATTGAAAACGGGTTCTTTAAGGCCCAATGGACTATCCTGGTAAACCAACTGCAATAAATAAATAAATAAATAAATTTCCCTATGCAAGCATGGGAAAAAGCACACTGATTTTTCTTTTGTCATACTCTCTTAATCAGACCTTTCCTCTTTCCTCCACTTCTCTCTCCCCTTTTTTTATATTTGCAGTGCCTACATTTCTTAAAACTGAACAAAGAAAAAAAAAGAATGGAGAAAAGGAAAAAAAAAAAAAACACACTTGTTCATATTAGTATCCCCATTGCATTTCAAAAAAAAAAACTGAGAAAACTTTACTTCAAGTCTAAGTGGTTTTGTCTCATCTTTAAAGCCCTGGTTGCTTACAGAGAACATTATGTCCTAACCAATTTCTCTTTTCTTTTTTTTCCTTCTTTTCCCACAGCCAGTCCCCTTCCACCAGGCTGTCTCCAGTTTCTCTTTATCAGATTGTCTCCATGGAGATGCCAGAACCTGACAAGCAGTTTCTCATTATCGGATTGTTTCCATGGAAACTTGAAGACCAGCTGCAGAACCGCTGCTAATTATACATGCGTGTACTATAAAAAAGCCTCATAATATTCAATATTTTTCATTTACTTAGTCTCCCTTAAAACCAATCTATCTGAGGTTCTTAATACAGTCATTTCCCCATGGGAGAATGAAAAAAGCACATTCATTTTAACTTTGTCATACCTTTTTAACCAGGCTTTTTCTTTTTTTGTTACATTGTATTGCCTATATTCCTCAAAACTGTACAAGAAGAAAAGAGAGAAGAGGGGAGAAAAAGAAAAACAGCAGCACCAATTTACAGTCCCCATTACACTTAAAATAGCATGCAAAGAAACAAAGAAAGCCATACACCACAAATACAGTACTATTTAGAAAAGAAAATGTTTTCTTTACTTACAGTTATCTATTTCCACCTCTTTTCCCCTCCCCAAAACATTTTTCCAAACATTAATGACATGAAGTAGGGAATATAGTTTACAGTTCCCCACAAATCCAAGAAATTTTGAAAAAATCCAATATTTCCAGATTTTTCTTCTGTCAAATTTCACAAATATAATTATTTCATTGTAATCTCATATTGAGTTACTGGGTTTATTACTTTTCTTCTCCATTGTTCAAATCCTGTCTCTGCTTCATATCCAACATACTCTCGATTCTTCTAGTCAACTCTTGTGCTTCCTTCCTTCTCCAACATTTTCCATTGTAATACTGGAAAAGGTTTCACAGGTACAGTTTTTCTGTGGTCTTTCTTACCAAAACAAGAAGCAGAATCTCCTTCTGTTTCATGGCTCACTTTTTGTTGGACAAACATTTATTATTATTATTATTTCCTCCTTAGCATGCACTTCATCAAAAAATGATTTTGTCCCTCTTTAAAGACAGCTGGATAGAGCAATTTGAATCTCACACCCGCATCTCGATGTTCCCTGAATAGTGGAATGAATTTAATCCTCTTCTGCCTGGTGTACAGTGAGTAATCATTCTCCACAAACAGTCTGCTGTCTCCCACTTTTAGTATTTTGTCCTTCTGCCACAGTTTTGTCAGAATCAACTCCTTCTGCTGGTAGGATTGCATCTTTACTATTAAAGGTGTAGGTTGCTTTCTTATAGCTAGGTTATGAGCATACACACAATGTGCCCTTTCAACTAACAACTCCTGCTGTGGAATACTAGTCCAGTTGCTTTCATAAAATTAATGCAGTGATTCCAGTCTATTCCTTCCAGCTTCTCTGGTATAGTGAAAAATCTCAGGTTTTCCCTCTGTGCTGTTTCCTCTAATTCTGTTATTTTTTTGAAACCTCTGTTCCTTAGCAGTCTCATATTCAGCCAGCCTTCTCTTCATTTTAACCTCTGATTTTTCAGCTTTATCATCTCATCTGAATATCTGTTTAAAGATTCTTCCATTTTTTCCAGCCTTTTGTTGTTTTTGTTGATATACTCTATCAGTGTTTTGTTTAGCTTAATCAAGTCTATATGCAGTTGTCTTGTATCTTCCTGTAGGTTATTGGAAATCATGTCTGAAGGTTAGCTTTTTGCTGAACAGCTTCAGAACTTTCCCCAGTCAGTGTTTCTTCCTCACTTTTATAGCTGATTTTTTTTTTCCAGGTCTTCTGTTTTTCTTTATTCGTGACATCCAGGCAGTGCACTTGCTCGCGAGTTACAGAAATATACCCATAAACACACAAGTCTAATGGCCTTTCCTGCTAAGTTTCTGTTATCACACTGGAAGAGCTAGGAACAGGCAGTTACTCTGTGTGCAGCCATCTTGTCAGTCCATCTGGCTGCTTTTTTAAGCTCAATTATAGTTGTCATCTGAGGGGGAAACATGCCCTTGCATGCTGAATTCCCCTCAGTGTACTGTGCAACTTGTACATTGCAGTGTTCATAGGTTCATAGGTTCATACTAGGCTATCTGCCCGAGGGCATTTACAAGCCTAGCCCATAGTTTTGTGGCTTACGCCACCCCTTTAGTTTGGAGAAACTATGCCCATTATTTTGCTGTGCCTCTGTCGAGCAGTGACACTGAGGTAATCCCTGGGGTATATCTGCGATCTCCCATCCATTGGTCAAGATTCCTCTTGAACAAGGCCAGCGAGGTGCTCTTCCTCACATAAACCGGGATTTTGTTCCACAGCATAGGGAGTCTTTGGGTGATGAATCTATCCCTCCAGCACGTCCTATTAATAACCGTGTCGAGGTTTAAGTCTCCCGCCCTTGTGGCTCTGAGGGATCTAGATTTTTTGAGATGAAGCATGTTCATCAAGTCTGGGTTTGACATGGCCTTGTATGTCAGGCACAGGTCACCTCTGAGCAAGCGGTAAGCAACTGAATATAACTGGAGTTCTTTCAGTCGGGCAGCATAAGACAGATTTTTGAGACCCTTTATCCTTTTGGTGAGGAACTTTTGTGGCCTCTCCAGCTGCTGCAAGTGTCGGGTCAGATACATTCCAAATGGGGCATTGTACTCAATCATTGGTCTGATGAGTGATGAGTATAGGGAGACTATGACCTCCCTTGATCTAGATGTGAATCCCTTCATGATGAGTGTCAAATGAAAGGCTACTGTCAACCTGGGTTCCCAGGTGCCTGATAACTTCTTCTGTGATCAGGGGATTGCCACCTATATGGTAGCTAGGGGTAACCTTGTTTTTCCCGAAGGGTATGACTATGCATTTCTTGGCATTTAACTTTAGGCCATGGCTCTGGCACCAGTTATCCGTTTCTGTGAGACCCTTCTGAAGGATATCTGTGTCAGATGTGTTTTCGACTACGGCGCCTAGTTTGCAGTCATCTGCAAACTTTGTCAGCCATAACCCTCCTGTGTTTGCTTGTACTTCAGAAAAGTAGATGCCAAACAAGAGTGGGCCCAGGACTGAGCCCTGTGGGACACCACTTGTGACAGGCTTTGAGTCTGACATGGCGCCAGCAACTCTGACCCTGTGGGTTCTGTCACTCAGCCAGTTTGCAACCCATCTTGTAATGTATGGGTTTACATTTAAGTTGATGAGTTTTTCAATGATACCCGAGTGGGGTATTGTATCGAAATCCTTCGCCAGGTCTAGGTAGGCTGTATGGACTGCCTTTCCCTTGTCAATGGCCTTGGTGACTGTTTCGAAAAAGTCAACCAAGTTTAAAAGGCATGATCTGCCTTTGACAAAGCCAAACTGGGTTGGATCCAAAGTCTGCAAATTCCTTATGTCTTTATTTATGAGATCCATTATGATCCTCTCCATGGCTTTGCAGATAAGGCTTGTCAAGCTAATGGGACGGTAATTTCCAGGGTCGGTGGAGGCACCGCCTTTGTGGAGTGGGACCACAGTCGCCAGCGCCACTCCTGGGTAATGATCCGGAGGTGAGACTAAGATTAAACAGCTGTCCTAACTGTGGGTTGAATTCCTCGTTGAGTTCGTGGAGCACACAGCCGGGGACACCATCAGGTCCCATGGATGCTGTGTTCTTTGCCTTGGAGAGAGAAGTTCTCACCTGGGCGTTAGAGATGTTTGGGGGGCTACAATCATTTGGTATAGATATCTCTCCTTTAGGGGGGGAGGGGGGGAGACGTTTGCACTGAACCTGTCAGCCAGTATGTTGGCAATGTCTGTAGGATCAGTAATCTTCACATCATTTTGAACTAATTCTGAGCATATCTGGGAGTTTCCTCCTAGGTTTCTGACATAGCTAAAGAATGCCTTATGGTTGTCTTTAGAGTCCTTAGCTATTTTTTTCTCAAAATTAGCTTTGGGTGATTTTATGAGAGCTCTTAGCTTTTTACTTATAGTGATCAGCGGTGTCTTACCTTTTAAGGATTTTGCTCGATCTTGTAGTAGCTTTCTCCTTTTGTTGTAGAGTTTGTTTATGGCTGGGGTCCACCAGAGACTGGACGCTTGCCTTTGGTACAAAGAGTCTTTGTTTTGCTTGGGATTGCCTGATCCATGCAGCCCTGCAGGTGCTGGTAGAAGGCATTTGTAAGTGATTTAGCGGGTTGAGTAATGTTTACCGCCGGCTCGGGGGCCTTAAAGGAGACCACACTAGTCTTTAGAAGTGTGAAGTCGGCTTTCGAGAAGTTCTTTACTGTGGTCTTTTTCATTTCGGGTGGGGGCGGGATGAGGACCTCCAGCGAGATTAGTTTGTGATCTGATCTCACCAGTGAGGGGTATACTTCCGGTGTTGAACATTGTGCTCCCATGTTCGTGATGATGAGATCAAGTATGTTTTCTCCTCTAGTGGGGATGGTGACTAGTTGTTCCATGACATTTGAGTTTATGAATTCCAGGAACTTTTGGGCTAGAGTGTTTGGGCTTGAGTAGTGTTCCCAGTTTATAATTGGGTAGTTGAAGTCACCTAGTATGATGGTGTTCAGAGATACATTTATCCCCTCCAGTGTTTTCAGGAAGGCCATGTGAGGTTCCTGAGTTTGTGAGGGTGGCCTGTAACATGCTACAAATTGCAGAGCAGTCTTGCCTATGGTTAATTGCACCTGGATGGTTTCCGATGCATCGTGCGTTGCCACCAATCTTGAGGTGTGGGTGTCCTTGATGAATATGGATACCCCCCCTCCTTTCTTGGTATTGTCCGGATTTTGGGGCCGGAACGCATGATATGAGGTAAAACCTGATAGTGCTGGGGTGCTCTCAGGAGCCTTGAACCAGGTTTCTGTCACAGCACAGACATCGATGTTCTCCATACTGAGAAGGGCCTCGAGTGCGTGCATCTTGTGGTTGAGACTTCTGGCATTGAGCAGCATTACCCTTAGTTTTTTTTCTTTGTTGTGTTCTAGGGTGGTAGGTTTAGAATTTGAGCCTTGCCTAAAAAAGGCACTATGGGGGTGGCAAGAGCCTTTGCCAAAATCCGGAATCCCAGGGGTGACAGGTGCAAGCCGTCCCTTGCGAAGCAGCATGGCTTGTCCAGCATGTCATCTCAGGCAGACAACCCAGTGTGGGTTTGTTAGGCTCTAGATTCACCCACGTGGTTAGCCAGATATGTCTTCTCCTCCAGGATGGGTGAAACAGCCACAGACGCTCACTCCCATTCTCCCAGCGATCTCCTACAGATGCCCACAAACTGCTATTTCAACTTGAGTCTCATGCAGCATAGTCAAGACTTTACCCTATGTACTGTGGAGCCAACATGATCTTCATTAATTATCACTTCATGTGTTAAACATGGTTGTTTTTTATTGTAGTGCTGTTTTACGTGCTTAGTTTCATACTACTAGTATTGTAGTGCTGTTTTACATGCTTGGTTTCATACTAGTAGTATTTTGCCAAGAGTAATCGAAAATACATTGCAGTAGTCTTCTTTCTTCAGTTCCTTTGTAGTTTATATTTCACTTCACTTTAATTTGTAAGTAGAACTCAATACACAAGCAAGCTAATGAGGTTAAAGTGCCATGGCCATTTGGTCATCAAGTCATGACTCCAGGAGAGAGGCATCCTATAGTTCCTCAGTGTTAGAGGACTTGACTTTCTGTTTCTGCTTTTAGGCCTGTCTGTGGCTTTTGCCACCTTGGAAGATTGTTTTGGGGTACTGCTTGGAAATATTCCCAACAGTAATTGACTGAAGAGGGTGTTTTAAGTTGTATGTACCCAACATGTAAACTGATCTGCAAATAGGCCCACTGCATTAGGTCTTTTTTACACCCCCTCCACATCCTGCTGCATATGGATGGCCACTCTGTCAATACGTGTTTAGCAGATAAACTTTCATGCAATTTTAGGCACATTTATATTCTTGCTGATGCCTTTTTAGGTGTTTTTTGCTCAGCTGTGGAAGTAGATTGAAGAGCACAACATGGCAGTGAGTGAAAGCACCATTCTTGCTCCCTCAGCAATTTTCCGTCAAATGATCTCTCAAGTGAAATAGAAATTCAAACAGTGACCTACTGTAGAGGGCCTTTGTGCAGATCAACTGGTATGATTATATTCATCTCTTAGCTTGAAAGAGAGGATGAATATTTGGTTGTCTTAGACATTTAGCTGAATCAGTGTACAGAAAGATAGGCACAATGCCTGGGCAAAAGCTAAGCTTGCAGACTATGCTCCTTTTAACTGTGATTAATGATCTATGATCATTAAGTTTAATTTAATTTATTTATTTATTTATTGTGTAGGTTGTTCCATCACCCGTCTCTGTATAAGCACATCCATAAGAAACACCATGAATGGACTGCACCTGTTGGTGTTGTTTCTCTCTATGCACATCCAATAGAACACGTGGTAAGAAGTAAATGTAGCGCAAGTCTTGGTAATAGCTTCTGTAGCCATGCCTGCTGTTTTCATCTTGATATAACAACATCTGACAGCACCATTAAGTATTTTGACTTTGACTTTGGAAAATTCATTGGAAAGCATTAAAACTGAGGTTATTTACTTTCCATGATGTGATGTTATTTGTGTTACCTAATTAGTAGTTGTCACATTTGAAAAGAGAGTGAATATATTATGAGCAGTTCAGCTTGCATTTTAACATGCATTTCCATATTTTCCACATATTTTTATTCTTTAGGAAATTCTCACAATAACAAAGCATTTAGCACTATAATACATAACTTGTTCCCACTTGAATTTATAATATGATAGCACAATACTGCATTCTTTTGCCTTAGTAATTGATGTTGCCAGCTGAGTGGCATAACTTTTCGATGTGAATTAACACATGGTCATGACCCTTTCATCCTCTCCAATTCCTCAAATGTCAAGAGGCAGGCAAGTACTTTTTTCTTGTACAGCATCTCTGTAACAAAATACATAAAAAAGAAAATGCATGTTCTATAAAAACTTGTCAGCTAGTTCATAGTTATATTTGTTTCAAAGGTGTTTTTTTTATCAAGACGATGGTGGCTGTTTAAGACAAGTTAATGCAAATTACTGTATTTTGCTGTCCACAAAACTAAGCTGCTCACTTGGTTTCTATGTTGAAATAATAACTGTATGACCTGATGCTAAAGCTTTTTGCAATGGCAGTTGTGTTTAATGTTATCGATTTAAGAACAGGAGTCAAACGGCAGCAGATTCACCACAAGGTCATATTATTCTAAGGAGTGGTAGAATGTAATCGTTTTGCCTTGCCTACATTCACATTACTTCTCTTGGTTCTATTCATTGAAATCTCACACTGTCCAGGAGAGCAAATGAAACTGCAGCATATATGAGACCACACAGAGTCAATGAGGCATTTTCTAGGTGATGAATGTAACATATAATGGGATGGGAAGGTCAGTGGCAGACTGTCACAGACCTATCACCTCTAGACCCACATTACGTATATGAAAGTGTTACTCCCCTGTTCAAGTCATTGTTTTGAAAGGATAACAACAGTCACAAATCCATCTTCCTGTTTGTTACCATTCCTAACATATACAGTGCTTTGGTTCTAATTAGTCCATTTTGTGACTGAATCACCACTGCAGTAGTAATCTGCAAAGAGAGCAATATTCTGCAGCAGTGGCAAGTGGCAGTAGATCCGCCTTCCTTTTGACAGTTACAGCAAAAGCTGCTCCTTGATCTGTTTGTCTGACTCTTGTATTGAGTTACATTACAGTGGTTTAGAGGAGTGTCACACTGTAAGTTCGGGAGATTCTAGGTCAGTGACTGGGGTATTTAACTGTAGATCTGAGTATGGACAGAGAATTCATTTTATAGTCATGTGTTCCTTTGTTCATTATTTGCCCTAATTCTTTTGGGTTGATCTCCCATGTGTCAAGGCTTCCTTTGGATTTGTAGGATGTTGGATGTTTATGGAAATCAGTGCACAAGCAAATCACTCTCAGGCAACCTTTTGTGTCATTGTCATATTCTAAAAATTAAGGGAATTCCGAGCTGCTTTTGATATTCCGCAGAAGGTTAGTCATTTGAGGGTTTTGTAATTTTCATTTCTGTACTATAAGATGCCTTTTGCTGCAATGTGCACACTGAAATGCCTCAGAATCCATACTAAATTGGCAGCTGATAGTGGTGTGCTGTTAGACACTAGTCTATCCAGTTGTGCTGCCACAATTTGCCGGCTGGCAGTATTGCACTAAAACAGCCTCCCTTCATTTTTTTCTTCGAAAAGACCAACTTTCTGAACCCTTTGTCATTATCTTCTTTGATGTACCAAATAACCCAAAATCTTTAAGTCCGGAATTGTGGTATCACACGTAGTAGTCCTGTTTTGTCCATAGGGCATTTATTACAAAGTGACATTCAGGAGGCTGAAGGAGTACATCAGACTAAGCAGGGATGCTGAATTGTAAAGATTGTGTAATTACTATATCAGGAAGTTGATGCTTTAAATCAGTGATACTTGGAAAAACAAAAGTGGTCTTTAAGAAATGATGACAGCCTGGGCATAGGTGCAGTGAATCCCAACTAAATTATCTTCGACTTCAAATTGATACTTGGCTGCCCTGTTTCCCAAAAGTGTTTGAAAAGATTGAAGGTTCTGAGTACTAGGTCTCCCTTCATTAGTGGCACTGGCAAACTAGTAATCATTCACATAGCAGGAATAGTCCTGCTTTTATTGTAGCTTTCCTGGCTTCATCTTAACTTGAGTAGGTTTGCCTTGACACCTGGCTTAGGTCTAATACATTGTAGTCTGGTTTGTAGAGTATCATTATGTCTTAGTTTTCCAGTGCTGTACTTCAGACAGGTTGGAAAATTGGCAGTTAAGGCAACGCAGATAATATCCTGGTCTTAAACAGATTTTTCTTCAGGAATAATTAACGCAGCAGAATTCATAACATTTTGTCTTCTCTTCGCATGTGACATTTGCGGTCAGACCAGATTTTCCAGTAGCCCATTACCACTTTGTCAGTCAGTGGCCCTGTTGTGCTGCACTGGTGGCATGTGTATAAGCTCTTCATAAAACCAGAATTAATGGGTGTCATCTTCACTTTTCACATTCTTCCATCACTTGACTGCACTTTATTTTCATGAGTAGTTCAGCAGTCAGTTTTGACCTGCGTATCAGTCATTAGAAGAGTTTCTACTTTGTTTTATGGAAGAAAGACTGAGTTGTATTTTGGTATTGGGTATTAAGTATTTAACTTCCTCAGTGAAGGCAATTTTTAAGAGTTCTTGTGGTAGACAAATAGCATCAAAAGTTTGACATTCAGTGTATGTCTTTTTTTAGATTCTAAATTTAATACAGATAATTAAGAACGTTGTAAGAGCTTTAATGGCATTATGAAAGGTACCTGGCTCTGTTGCATAGCTGGATAAAGCCATGACCGTCTCATTTGATGCAAGTTTAACTAGTGACCTGGGGGCTCGAGGAGTTAGGTATGAATGGGACTGAGCAGCCGGTATATCCTAAGGGTTGTATATCATGCTAACATATTTCTGGTGGAGACCAGAGACCTAGCAGGAGCATCACCTAATGAAGAGGGTAGGTTTGTTTAAGGTGCTTTCCACTTGCATGCATTAGCAGCTTTGCCTTTCTGCATCCATTATATGCTAGCCTTGAAGCCCTAGCTGGGACACATGGAAGGATGACTGACAATCACTTCTCAAGTACTACTAGTTGTAATGGTGGAATGTACAGGTTACTAAGGCAGCTAGAGTATATGATTAGGCTGGAAATGTGAACTAAGCTTTCAAACATGTGCTCATTTACATGATTTAGTTAAATTCTGCATTACCAGGCTCTTATTTTTTGCAGCAAGCAAACTCCTTTTTCCATAGCCATTCAAGTTGGGGGTTGGCTTAATGGTTAAGGTGTTTACCACACAGACACAAGGTACGAGGGTTTAATTCTCACCTTTGAGGGGAAATTGTCTAGGCTTAAAATGGCTCACAAGGGCAGCTAGCCTAGTACTTAAACACTTCTCCTGTGGTGCTTATATTTAATAGTGTGTTCTTTAGATTGTGTAACTAGATAGATAGGTGGATCAAATATCACACATGTGTGTGTGTGTCCTAAGTATAGCTTCCTCAACAGATATGCTGCATCTACTTCCACTCAGGGAAGGAACTTAGTTAATACCCTAAGAACCTATGCTTCCAAAGTAATGTACACCCCATAAATGCCCATGTTGCATAGAGCCACACGCTCTAGAGATATAAACCTCGCCACAATGATAAATAGGACATGATGGAGGGATAGATTCCTATCCCAGAGACTCCCCATGCTTTGGAACAGGATTCCAATATACATCAGGCAGAGCCCCCTCACTAACACTCTTCAAGAGAAACCTTGATGGGTGGATGGGAAACAGAAAATTTACCCCGGGGATCACTGCAGTGGCTCTGCTGGACAGTGGCACTGGGAACTAATGGCTCTGCTGGACAGAGGCACAGGGAACTAATCTAAGGGGGTGGCGAAAGCCAACACATTCTGGCTAGGCTTATAAATGCCCTTGGGCAGATAGCGTAGTACTTACCTATGAACCTGTAGGGACAAAATTGGGTTGGATTGCAAAGCTTATAAAGGTCCTGGATGTTGTTAACCTAGTATATACATATGAGCCTATACTTCCTAAATTTTTTGTCTTAGCCTTAACTGCAAATGTTTTCTTCACTCATTGCAGCTTGTATTAAACTTGGTTGTGCTGGATGTACTAGTAAGGTGGAGGGGAAAGACAAATGCAGCATGAGAATAGGTAATCTATCTCTCAGGTAAGAGACTGGCATTTTGAGTCATGCACATTAGTGCTTGGAGTAAGTAAGTTACAAATACAGCTTCTATTAAATTATACTGATTAAGATGAAAGAAACAAGTGTATGAAGCAAAACAGTATGTAGACATAAAAAACAAACATTATTTTATAAATGAATTGATCCAGCTGCCACAGACACTTGGACAGATGAAGCTATATTAATATTATTGTAATAATCATTAGCAAAGAGTCCTGAGATGAATGCTTTCAGGCATCAGGTACTGGATGTGGGCTAGTTTTTGCCAGCATCTATTTTTACTCTTCTCCCCATCACATCCGCTAAGTATCCTACTAAAATATGGCTGTGTACCAGTTTCATCACAAGTGTTCTAAATGTTTTGGAATTTACTGTTTGTGTAGTATTTCTTCTTTTTCTTTGTTCACCCTGTACAGAAAGTCAGTCTTTAACACAAAGTGGGACTATGGCTTGGAGCCTACCTCATCTTTTTCTTGTTTTAATCCAGTTATATTTTCTCTGGTCCTGCTTAATGTATTATCCTCTCAGTGTGCTTTCCTAAAATTCCCATTGCATATCTGCAAGTCTGGCAATTCAGGAGTACTTCTATAGTCTTCTCATCTACAAATACAGATACAGGTGCATGGCCTTTCTTGGAACACTGTTGCAGTATTATTAAACATATTGGATATCCTGCTAAGGCTAGCCATATGCCCAGCCAGCATATCAAAACCTTGACACCTTCCTCTTATGTCATATGTCTTATGTATGACTGCATCCCAACAGCAGCAGAAGACATATAAGGGACATATGGGTGTAAATACTTCAAAACTTTCTTGCTGTTGGCCTGATCACTGCATTATCACTTCATCTTCAGTCTTTCAGATGTACAGTTCATGGGGACCCTTCCTCTTTTCTTATATGTGGTAATTTTTTTCCCTTATCATTGAAGAGTGGGAGATGGGATTGTGGGATGCAGGTTTCTCACAGACGCCCTCATTTAGCAATGTACCCTGAAAATCAAAAGCTTAAGGAGCTCACTCAAGGTAAATTGGCCTCCACGTCTTCACTTCCTGATGTCCCTTTGATGCCAGAAAACTAGTCTAATAAACCAAGCTCAAGGCTTCTGCTGTCCATTCAGACCCAGATGTTTCTGTTGTATCACTTGAGGATTTTTTGGACCATCCAGTTTCTTTACGTGCTCCCTCAATGTTGACCCATTGGAGGCTGTTATGGTGCAACTGTCTCAAAGGTCCGTCATGTCCAACCAGTCTGTTTCTGGTGAGAAGGGGGAACCTCTGCTTATTCAGAGGGACCAGAGGACATACCGTGTATCTTAATTAGGGAAGAAGTTCCTGGATGTTCTTCATGTTTCACTGTTGCAGTGATTACATTAGGGTAATCCTGCTGGCAGGTTGCCCTCAGCCAGCCTGAATTCCAAAGTCTTGGGTCCTGTGTTGGTTGCTGTCGCCCCTTCCCTGACGTCAGGTCATCAGGGGTATAAAAGATGCAGCTGACACCATTTTCTTCAGTCTTTCTTGCCGTGCGGTGCCCGAAGCAGAAGCAGTTCGCAAGTGCCGGTTGGCCGACTCCTGAGATTTTTGTGTTCGAATTTCAGATCCAAAGTCTTCATTAAAGCTAAGTACCCCGTTGGGGAAACTTTTTACTTGCTCCAGACCGATGTCAGAAAAAGTTAATAATTGCATTTCTTGTGGAAAGCAAATACCTCATAAGGGCTTTCATTCTTACTGTATTCCTTGCCTAGGCTCTGACCATAACGTTTCAGGTTGTCGGTTTTGTGCTAGATTTAACCAACGCACTATTAAGCATCGGTATGATTGCATTAAACTATTTTGGACGCAGGTTTAATTATCCAGAAATGTCGTCGGATAGCCATCCGACTACCGGAGTTCATAAAAAACACAAAGAAAAAGAAAAAGATAGACAACCGAGGCCCAAAACTGACGACAAAGCTTCTCCTAAGCCAGTCGCCGGTTCTCAGTGAGGCACTTTTGCAGCCCCTGACGTCCGCTACTTTAGAGTCGCAGGCCGCTACCAACTCCCAGGTGGAGACGGCTATGCCACTGGAAACTCAAGGTATTGGAGCCTCGGACACTATTCCTTCAGATGGGTCCGGGGCCGCTGAGCAGGCACTGGCTTCTGAGGGTGTATTCAGACCTAAACATCTGTACATTAAACCGACTTCAGCTTCAAAGGCAAAGACTAAAGCACCTTCAAAGACAAAGAAACAAACTCAAGAGCCACATGGACAGGCCTCCATGCCCAAAAAAACGGATGCTCAAAATGGCCGAAGACTTGATTACCTTGATCAGGGGTTCCCATCCCCCTCCTGATAAGAGGCCTAGGTAGGAGACAAACTATGAATCTTCAGATCATGTTTCTATTTCTTCTGATTCCTCTTCTGATCAGGAATATTCTCTTCCCGCATGAGGATTGTGATGCTGAAGAATCTCTTCCTTCATCTTCTCCTCCTGAAGACTATTCTTTTGGGGAAACCTTGCATACCATGAGGGAGCATTTCCACTGGGAGAGCCAAGATTTTTCAGAATCTAAAAAGAGGCTCAGGGAGTTCCTTTTACTACCTCAACACAGGCCTCTAGCCATTCCACCTGTGTTAGACATTGTATATGATGTGTTTTCAGAGTCTGGTCTGACCCCTGACTACTTACCTTCAGCTCCTGTTAAGCCTGACAGATATTACAGCGTTCCTGACTCTTATAAATTCCTTTTCAAAAACCCTGCTGCAGACCCAGAAACTATTTCACAGGGTCCCAAAGGGGTTAAGGCTTCCGCCACAAAAAACCCTACCCCCTCTGACAGAGATTCTAGGGCACTGGATAGATGGGGAAAAAAGGTTTACACATCTGCTACCTTGGCTATAAGGGCCTTAAACTGTCAGTTTCATATGCTCAAATATTAGCAACATGTCATGGCATTTCTTAAACAGAAAATGTTAAACTCTGAATGTGCAGAAAACAAGGAAATGCAGGATTTATTGCATGCAGCAGAACAAGTTGGAAGGCATACTTTGCAATGTGGTTTTGATTCTCTGGAGGCCTTCTGCAGGGCCGCAGTTACGGGTTCTGTAATTAGGAGGCACATTTGGTTAAAGGAACAAAATCTGCCTGATCATGTCAAAGTTAAATTATTAGATGCACCTTTACAGCATGATACTTTGTTTGATGTTAAGGCAGAAGAGGTGTTAAAGAAAATGGAGGACAAAGCTAAATCTATGCAAACTGTCAACATTTTTTTACAAGTACAGCCACCTAGGTTTAGTAGACACTGGCCTACAAAGAATTGGTCCTTTCCTGTGTCAGACAGACCTCAAAGGGGCAGATCCAGACACCCTAGAGGCAGATCCCAGGCACAAGGTTCATACAGGTCAAAGCAATGGGGTGCTTCTACCTCCAAAAGTGGAGAAGACAAATCACAACCTTACAGGAAACAGTCCCAATGACTTCCCCCCTGCCTGCACCAAACACTTATTTCCTGGCAGCACCATTAGGGGGAAAAATAGCACTTTTTTCTCAAAATTGGCACATTATAACCCAGGACAAGTGGGTTTTAAACAGTGTCACAAGGCTACAAGTTCCACTTCCATACCCTGCCAAAGGCAAATGGTTGGCCAGATCTGCCAAAAAATCAATGGGCAGAGGCACAAAAACAAGTCTCATCCCTCATGGACATGGGGGCCATTCAACAAGTACCAGAGCAAGAGCAGGGACAAGGATTTTACTCAAGACCGTTCTTGGTACTCAGAAAGGACAAAACCTGGAGACCAATACTGGACCTATCTATTTTAAACATATTCCTGGATATACCAAAATTCAAAATGTTGACCTTGCAGCAGCTTCTGCCCATGCTGGGCACGAAGGCTTGGCTTGTGACTTCAGACCTAAAAGAGGCATACCTGCATGTCCCAATCAGGCAGTCATGCAGAAGATACCTCAGATTCAAGGCTGGCTCAAGGCATTACCAATTCTCTGCACTGCCCTTTGGCTTATCTACTGTGCCCAGGGTCTTTACAAAGTGCCTGGCACCAGTAATTGCATTCTGCAGACAAAGAGGAATACAAATATATCCTTACTTGGACGACTGCCTAATTCAAGCAGAGAACAAAGACATTACAGATCTGGCATTTGTGAAAAGACTTCTAACATGCCTAGGGTACACAGTCAATGAAAAGCAATCAAAACTAGTACCCTCTCAAGAGATAATATTCCTGGGTGCAAGCTTAAATACAACTGCCCAGATGGCTTATCTCACGCCAAACAAACAAAGGCAACTGACTACCTACTTCAAAGTATTGGCAACAAAGGCCCAGTTATGTGCAAGAAAAATTCTGCAGGCTTTGGGCTTCATGGCATCTTGCATCCTGCATCCTACCAATTCCATATGCAAGACTGCATAAGAGGAAACTTCAATGGTACCTAAAAATTGTTTGGACTCAACATTGCCACAGCCTGGAAACAATGATTACACTCATTCCCTGCCTGTATCAGGAGTTTCGATGGTGGGCCAAGGCTTGTCACCAGAACAAGGGACAGCCATTCACATTACCCCCAGCTAGGCAAAACCTAACAACGGATGCATCAGATTATGCCTAGGGGGCCCACATGGTGGGAAGATGCATTCAGGGCACATGGTCCACAAACCAAATCATCTACATATCAATCAAAAAGAGATACTAGCTGTTCAAAATGCCCTGACAGCCTTCAAGGACCTACTTCATCCGGGCCAACTACTGATAAAGACAGACAACACCACGGTCATGTGGTATATAAACAAGCAGGGGGGCACACATTCCTACCCCCTTTGCAGACTAGCCATGGCTTTGTGGGACACAGCATTGACTTACCAAGTTCATCTGCAGGCACAATATCTGCCAGGAAAGGAAAATACTCTGGCAGACGAACTAAGCAGAAACCTCATGGATCCCCACGAGTGGCAGCTGGATCCACAAGTCTTCAGCATGATAACAAGGAAATGGGGACACCCGGACATAGATCTATTTGCCTCTCCTCACAATTACCAACTAAAAATATTCTGCACAAGGACAAGCATGGAAAGTGGACGCCCTATCTTTCAGCTGGAAAAATGTATCAGTATATGCCTTTCCTCCACTGCCTCTCCTCCACAAGTTACTCCTAAAGGTCAGACAGGAGAAGCCAAAGATGATACTGATTGCCCCAGACTGGTCCCGCCAGTACTGGTATCCGATCTTAAGGAACTTGTCTCAATGCCCAGCCTGGACCTTACCTCAAATACCTTATCTACTGCCCCAACAAAACAATCCGATCCTGCACAGCCAACTCAGGACTTAAACCTGGCAGCATGGCGGATAATGTAGGCATAAAAACCACACCTCTCAGTAAAGCTGTGATGGATGTCATTTTGGAAGCCAGAAGGCCTAGTACTAGAAAATCTTACGCTGGAAAATGGAAGAGATTTTGTGCTTGGAACCAGACACAAGGAACTGATACAGCTGTACCAAATATTCCTCAGATTTTGCAATACTTAACTGAGATGCTGGACAAAGGCCTATCTTTTTCATCAATTAAAATTCATGCCTCTGCCATTTTGGCTCATTATACTACAGAGCCACCAATCTTTTCTCATCCTTTACTAAGGCAGTACCTCAGAGGAGCCAAACATTTAAGGCCTCCAAGGAGAACACCAATACCTGCATGGGACCTCAACTATGTCTTGGAAAAACTCACCCTGCCTCCTTTTGAGCCAGCTGCTACTGCTGATATAAAGTTTTTATCTTGCAAAACAGCTCTGCTCCTAGCAATAACTTCTGAAAGACGAGTATCAGAGCTACAGACACTCATGGCTGTGGAACCTTTTATCCAGACAGGGTCTCTCTGAGGACAAACCAAACATTTATGCCTAAGGTGGTGTCCAGTGTGGCCCTTAACCAAACTATTAATTTGCCAACTTTTTATCCAAATCCACAGAACAAGGGGGAAAGAATTCTGCATTCTTTGGATGCACACAGACAGCTTAAATTCTATTTGGACAGAACCAATGTTTTCAGGAAGACAGAGCAATTACTAGTGGCATATGCTGCAGGATCACAAGGAAACGCTATCTCCAAGCAGACTATTTCAAAGTGGATAGGCCACTGCATTCGTTTCTGCTATTTACAGCATGGCAAGCCAGTGCCTAAGGGCATTAGGCCACATTCAACCAGAGCTGCAGCCACTTCAGCAGCCTTTCTCAGGGGAGTACCAACCAAAGACATTTTAGAAGCTGCTACTTGGAGTTAAATGCACACTTTTACAAAGCATTATCATCTGCCACTCTACTCTAAATCCAGGGCAGGCTTTGCCACTGCAGTTCTGCAGGGCCTCTTAGCAGCTCCTAATGCTGTTTAGCTCCAGCCTCCCAACCATAGCTTTGGGACTCTACCCAAATGTAATGACTGCAACAGTGAAACACGAAGAACATAGTACAGTTGTGTACACTTACCATAAATGTAGATGTTCGAGTGTATTCACTGTTGCAGTCCAGGTTACCCACCCGCCATCCCCCTTATTTCTGCTGAAACTTATCTTTCCTTTTTCTGATTTATACAACCTATGTGGTGTATTTTCCTGTAGATGAAGGGAAAGTTTATATTGGTGCATGTGTTTTTATATATAAATATATATAATTTTGGCTACCCTTTAGGGGGCACCTGACATCTGGGGCAAGAAAAACTGAAGAAAATGGCGTTGGCTGCATCTTTTATACCTCTGACGACCTGACGTCAGGGAAGGGGTGACAGCAACCAACGCAGGACCCAAGACTTTGGAATTCAGGCTGGCTGTGGGCAACCTGCCAGCAGGATTACCCAAATGTAACGACTGCAACAGTGAATACACTCGAACATCTACATTTATGGTAAGTGTACACAACTGTACTTTCCTTGATTGAGGCACATCAGGGCTCTGAACCACCACATTTTGTGTAGGAAGATATCCTGCTTAAAAAAAACAGAAGTCTAAATGAACCGTTTTCCCTCAGATGTCTGGGGATCCTCAGAAGGAATGGCAGGATGATGAATTCCAAGATGGCGGCACACTGATCAACAGCCTAACTTCAGCTCTCCCGTTGTGAAAACAGAAACTAAGAAACAATAGCCGGTGATATTGTCAGCTTGAGTAAAATTCAGTTACTGACTAATAAGTACACTGCTTGGGTGTCAGCAAAGAAGAAACTAAAGAGAGCCTGAAAAAAATCAACTAGAAAAGATGAAAAAAAAACAATGGCTGGGAAGAGTCCTGTAGCTGTTCAAGAAGAAGGAGTTCAAGCTCCAGCTTTGGTGCAACACATAGCTTCCAGTAATCTGGAGTAAAAATAAGTCACGTGCTCAGAGCACAAAACACTGAAGCAGTAGATCAACTCAAATAACAAAAGGCTGGAAAAATGGAAGAAACTTTAAAAAGATATTCAGATGAGCTGATAAAACTGCAAAAATCAGAGCTTGAAATGAGGAAAAGGCTGGCTGAGTATGACATTGCTCAAGAAAAGATGTTTCAGGAAAGAGAATTAGAGAATAGAGCACATAGGGAAAATCTGAGGTCATTTACTATACCAGAAAAGCTAGAAGGAACAAACTGTATTTATTTTATGAAGGCATAAGTAAGCAGCTGGACTGGTATGCCACATCAGGAACTATTAATTGAAAGGGCACACTGTGTGTATGCTCCAAATCTGACAACAAGAAAGCCACCAAGACTTTTATTAGTAAAGATTCAAACCTACCAGCAGAAAGAGTTGATTCTGACAAAATGGTGGCAAAAGGGTGAAATATTAAACGTTGGAGACAGCAAAGTGTTTGTAGAAAATGATTAGTCACTGTACACTAAGCAGAACAGGAACACATGTATTCCAGTAATTGGAGAATGCTGAGAGGAAGGTGTGAGATTTTTGTGAAATGTGGGAGTATAAGAATAAGTGGAAAGAGTGGAGTTTTGTTGACTTTGTTGAACTTAAGGGAAAGTAAAAAGCATTTGTCTCACTTTGTCATTACTATACCTCCCAACTGTCCCGAATTACTCGATTTTTACCGAGTTTTGGGGTCCAAATAATGGGGTGCCACGATTCCCGAGTGGCACCCCTTCATTTTTCTTCTTTTCCTCGCTTTGGTTTTTTTTTTTTTTTCACTCTCTGTGAGCTGACGTCATCATGTGCTATGACGTCAGCTCCGTCAGGGCTACCAGCCTATCGGAATAGAGCTTGTGCAGTGAGCGCACTTTTTTCCGGCTATATTTTAAATGTTTTGCGAGCGGGAACAGAAATTTAGAAGGCTCGCCTGCCCTGGCCTTTTGTGGAATCTATTAGAAGGTTCACCTGGCTGTTTGTGGATGTATTATCACTCACCAGAGCCAGAAAGGATTTATTTAAAAGGCTCTGGCTGGATGCATTATCACTCGCTGTTTCTAGAGTTTGGATTTATTTAGAAGGCTCGCCTGGCTGGATTATCGCTCGCTGGCTGTTGATTTCACTCCTGGCTGGATTTATTTAGAAGAAGAAAGGAATGTGAAATGGTAGTGTGTGTGTCTGTTTGTGTGTGTGTATGTGTGTGTGCATTAGAAACTGTAGCAAAGAGCAAATTTGTGTAGCTGTATGTATGTTTGTGTGCATGTATGTGTGTGTGCATTAGAAACTGTAGCAAAGAGCAAGTATAGTTATTTACAGCAGTTTCTGAAAGAAGTATCATTTTAAAGTATACTAAAGGGTTCTTTTCTTTTTGGTTCCCATTGTCCCCAAATCTACGTTGAACGACATTTTGGGGGCTCTTTGGGAGGCCCACTGTTTTTTTTGTCCTCAAATCCTTTTGGATGGCTGTCATCTGAGGGATTGACTAGGGCAGCAACTGACACAGTTACCAATCTAATAGAAATGGTTGCTGCCTTCCTTGATCTTCTGTGGAAGAGGTCAAAATGGGTTCCACTCTGAGCAGTTTGTGCTATAAAGGTTTCAGGGATCAACCTCTTCTTTTTTTTTTCTTTCGTCGACCTTTGAAGGACCACAGTGCTTTGTCAGTGTATAGAAAATATGACTGCTCCACTGGCACTTCATGGAGACCCTTGAGGGATTTCTAGAAACAGTCAGTAGGTCATTTTGATAACAGATTCCACAGAATTAAGTGCTATTTTCAGTTGCACAGACCCAGGAGTCCTGACAAGTGTAGAGCTTATATCTACACCTTACATAGTGGTGACATTCCCGTCTAGATTGTAAAATTATTTATCAAACCAATTAAGTAGTTTAAGAATGTTTGTTTAAGAAATGGGTCCGAAAGAACTAAAGACTTAAGGCTCTATATGATTTTTTGCTGTAAAGGATGATATATAATGGCTTTAAAAACTGTTCCTCTAAGAAGTTTCACAGGGCTTCATTTTTACTCTGTTGTGGGACATACACAAGCCTTAACTTTTTGTGGTGATTGTCTGTGTCTTCCATTTTGTCCCATAGAGTCCAACTTTCCTTCAGTGTTCTTTTAATACTTATGGCATGCTCCTAGATTTGGAAGCCATGATGATTTGCACTCAATTCTAGGGAAGGATATTTTATTGTACATTCTTCAAGTGTCTGGTTATGGAGACTGTTTTCTGCCTTCAGTACAACAGTGTGCTGTAGTATTTTATTCACAAGGGAAGTTAGTTTGTCCAGTCTATCTGCAAATTATTCTGGTTACTATATTGTAAGCGGTCAACCCACGATGCTTGCCTTTCCATGTAGTCTGTCTGGCAGAATCAAAATCTCACTTCCAGTTTTAGTAAAATACCAATTTTAGATTAATAAGCAGATGTAATGAATTTTCTCTTACCATACAGTGCTTTTTCAATAAAAATGAGAGTCTGAAACAAAAAACAAATCATCATAATTTGGCAGGCATATGTTTTCTGAAGGATGTGAAGTCTGAAACTCGAATTTAATTACTTCAATTTCCAGCAATTTGCCAGACAAAAAAAACACAGACTTTATGAGAAGCAGAACAAAAATAAGAGTAAAAAACCTGGACATTCTGTAAAAATCTGGACAGTTCAGAGGTAAGCTATATAACTGAATGAGCAGCCTTAAATTCTCCCTGGTCTATCTTGTCTTGCCCTCCTTGAGGATGGAGGGAACACTTTTTTTTTGCTAGGCTAATAATCTGTTTTAAGGAGCTACCTAGATCTGACGAGCTGCATTTAACAGCCAACATTCAGGATAAAAATATCACATATTTTCTCACTTGAAAGATAATCAATGTAAAAGTTTGCTGGAGTGCCAAATAAGGGCCCGAGTCCAAATAAAGACAAGCAGTTTTATTTTCACTTTACAAGCGATAAAAACAAAAGAGACAAGTTACATTAACGCTGCCACTTCTTAATACATTTTTGTACACCTTCCTCAGATGCAAATACCCTCTGTTGAAAATTCAATGCTCTTATATGAACCTGTTAACTCTGAAACTAATAATCTGTTATGTCATTATCCAATAAGATTATTCCCTATATAATGTGTGCAAAGTCAAATGCTTGTAAAACTCATTACAGGAATATGTACTATTATATATAAAAAAAAGCATGTTGGTTAATAAAACACTGTTGTACTTCTGTATTGGATCACAATGAATAACCATAAATAATTAAAACTTAATACAGTAAAAAGGTTAAAATTGTTTAAAACAGTATAATATGAAAACTGTTGAATATGAAGTATTTAAACCATCCGTTATGAACTTTCCTCATTTAAATAGAATTGAATGTTTAAGGCTGCCACCTGGTGGTGTCACAATTTTGCAGCCCTTAACTTAAGCACTGGAAGAATGGATAACGTCATTCAAGCCTGGGATTTTAGTAGCTTCCAAAAAAATCTGCCAGAATAATTTTCGATATTCTAATTTGGCTTCCCACATACCCCCTCAAATTTCCTTGGGTACAACCTCTAAAACAAAGAATGTAAAGGAAGCCTGTTCACATATTTGTTTGTGACAAAATAAAGCATTATTAACATTTTGTTTTTTAATTTCATAATAATGTTCATAAATTCCCAGTTTTAATTTCCTTTCCGTCTTCCCTACATAAAATGAGTTACAGATGTAGCAAGTTGCTAGGTAAACAATTCGATTTGTATTACAGCTGGAATAACTCGTACTTGTAATTTTCCTATTTCTACTTGGTACTTCTATACAAGAATTTATTATGTATATATGGGCACTGTGAACAGGTCCCACATTTGAAAGTTCCCATTTTTCCTGATAACCAACCAGCACCAAATATTCCAGAGCCTCTGTTAATGAGATAAATATAGCTTATTCCAAAATCAATGTTTTACTCAATGACCTATTATTGGAAGGCTCGATCAACATCGACACATATAATTTTTTGTCCACCAAGAACCCTAGGGTACCTTCAGTTTTTGGGATTCCAAAGGTCCACAATGATCCTTTGGACCCTCCATTATGACTTATAGTATCCTCAGAAGGTTCGGTTACTACATCCCTTCCTAAATACGTGAATGTTAAGTTAAAGGACTTATCTAATGGGGGTCCATCAGTCTTGAGAGATTTTTGGGACTTATTGAGGCAGGTAAAACCCAGTCTTTTCCGTAAGGACATTCTTTTTGTAACCTTAGATATTGTTGATTTATTTGGTTCTATTCCACATGATATAGGGCTATTGTGGCGCGAGGAATGTATGACGAACAATGGTAACTTCACTCAACATGATTTTCGTAATTGTTTATTATTAATGGAAATAGTTCTTCACAACAATTTAATGTTTTATGAGGGTGAATTTTTTCGACAGAGAAAAGGGGTTGCCATGGGGGCAAAATGTGCACCAACATACGCAAATATCATTCTGACATGGTGGGAAACAAAATTTGTATTTAATAGTGAATTTGCTAATTGTTGGTGCTTATACAAGCATTTTTTGGATGACATTTGCATATTTCGGACAGATAGCATGGATAGATTCTTAGAATTTTTGTCCTACTTAAAAGGAACCACTAATTTTTTGGATTTTACTTATGGCGTTAATAATCATGAACTAATATGACTACAGATGCCATATGCTGCCCGGTTAAAGAAACTCCAGCTCTACTCAGTGGCATACCGCCTGCTCAGAGGTGATATGTGCCTGATGTATAAAGCCATGTCCAACCTGGAATTAATGGATATGCTGCACCTCAGAAAATCCAAATCCCATTCAGCTACGCGCTCGAGAGACTTGAACCTCAGCACTGAAATAAATGGGACATGCTGGAGGGACAGATTCATAACCCAGAGGCTCCCTTCACTCTGGAATAAAATCCCAGTCCAGGTTAGGCAGAGTCTCTCATTGACTCTCTTCAAGAGGAATCTTGATGAGTGGATGGGAGATCGTAGGTTTACCCCGGGTATCACTTCTGTGTCACTGTTAGACAGAGGCACAGTATACTAACCTCGAAAAAGGGCATAGCAAAATTAATTTAAAATGGGTGGCAAAAGCCAAACACACTCTGGCTAGACTTATAAATGCCCTAGGGCAGATAGCCTAGTATGAACCTATGAACCTATATATTTGGATATTTCACTTCACAAGTTTGAGAATGAATTTTCCTCCAAGGTACACAGGAAAAATACTTTCTCTAAGTCTTATCTCCATTTTACCAGTGGTCATTCATTTTTTCAAAAGAAAAATTTATTAAAAGGCCAGTTGGTTAGGATTAGTCGGATGACGTCACAGGATAGTGATTTTAAAATAGAATGTGATTTTGTATGTGACATGTTTAAAGAAAGAGGTTATCCAGATAAACTAATTCATGGTATCACTGTTGACGTGGTGGAAGGAAGGAAAGGTTTGCCCCTATTTTGGGGAAGGATGAATCCACAGTTTCAGCTACAGAGAATAACCTTATGACCAACTGGGAAGAAGCTTATGTTATGGATTATACTGGTGATTTCTAGAGTCATTAAGCAGGTTATAACCAGGGAATGGGACAGATTTAGAGAGTTTTCGGATTTGGATATTGCACATAAAGAACCTTTAACATTTATATATAGAAAGGACATGAATATTAAGAATTTATTTGAGTTCGGAAAGAGCTTAAATCAAAAAGGTAAATCAGGAAAAATGGGAACTTTCAAATATGGGACCTGTTCACATATATACATAATAGATCTTGCATAGAAGTACCAGGTAGAAATAGGAAAATTACAAGTACGAGTTATTCCAACTGTAATACAAATGGAATTGTTTACCTAGCAACTTGCCAGATCTGTAACTCATTTTATGTAGGGAAGACGGAAAGGAAATTAAAACTGAGAATTTATGAACATTATTATGAAATTAAAAAACAAAATGTTAATAATGCTTTATTTTGTCACAAACAAATATGTGAACAGGCTTCCTTTACATTCTTTGTTTTAGAGGTTGTACCCAAGGAAATTAGAGGGGGTATGTGGGAAGCCAAATTAGAATACCGAGAATTATTCTGGCAGATTTGTTTGGAAGCTACTAAAATCCCAGGCTTGATTGACATGTTATCTATTCTTCCAGTGCTTAAGTTAAGGGCTGCAAAATTGTGATTCACCACCAGGTGGCAGCCATAAACATTCAATTCTATTTAAATGAGGAAAGTTCATAATGGATGGTTTAAATACTTCATATTCAACAGTTTTCATATTATACTGTTTTAAACAATTTTAACCTTTTTAATGTATTAAGTTTTAATTATTTATGGTTATTCATTGTGATCCAATACAGAAGTACAACAGTGTTTTATTAACCAACATGCTTTTTTTTATATATAATAGTACATATTCCTGTAATGAGTTTTACAAGCATTTGACTTTGCACACATTATATAGGGAATAATCTTATTGGATAATGACACAACAGATGATTAGTTTCAGAGTTAACAGGCTCATATAAGAGCATTGAATTTTCAACAGAGGGTATTTGCATCTGAGGAAGGTGTACGAAAACGTATTAAGAAGTGGCAGCGTTAATGTAACTTGTCTCTTTTGTTTTTATCGCTTGTAAAGTGAAAATAAAACTGTTTGTCTTTATTTGGACTTGGGCCCTTATTTGGCAGTCAAGCAAACTTTTACATTGGTTTTGGTGTGGTTTCAGTTCGCTCTTCATCTCACATTGTTTTGTGGTTTGAGTCTCACTTGAAAGATATTTTTGAAAAGTTTGTGTTGTCAGTATTCTTTGACTCATTTATTAAGACGTAAAACTAAACGACATCCAGATAAAAGTAATATGGCAAAGGTTTAGATTATAGATATAAGTACAGTAATTTTCTATATCTGTACTGCAGAGTCTTCATTAAGAGGAACATTGAAACATTTTGTCTACCTCGAAAAGACAGCAGCTGCTTGTTTTAACATGTAACTAATGCACTCCACTGTGACCAGGTGCTAAAATCCTTTTTAATGCTCAAATAGCAGTTCATTTCCTTTCTTGTCATGACAGATACCTTCCTTCATTTTATAGATTTCTACAGAACACATACTAAATGTCTCATTAATTTATTTATGGGCTTAATCTAGGTTCTGTCTAACAAACAACACTATTTGAGAAACCAAGATAGTTATATATAAATATCTATCTAGCTGTCTATCTAAATAGCTGTACATGTTTCTGAGTGTGTATGAATGTATTTTATTTTTGATTTTATTTACAAATGAAGTCATTTTGCTATGATTTTGTCACGTTGGACTTTGTTTAGCTGATATTTAACCACTCAGGATCACATTTATAGGGCTCCTTTTATATTAAATTCTATATTTTTGCTGTTATGTTAATATTTATACTCCATCTGAATTTGCTATACTGCTTTACACTTGGTACAGATAATGTGAGCACTTACTAAAATGTGCATTCCCATGAGTTATCATACAAGTATGTGATAAGCCAAATGTTTTTCCTTTCCATTTGCAGCTTGATTATACACTTAGTTGTAATATTAACAGTCTGTTTTGTGGCTTCATTGACTTTTGAAATGGCTGTGTTATTTATCAGTTAATAATTAGTTTCTGAGTAACCACTCAGACCTACAGACACATACACACAAGAATTTGAAATACAAGCTATGAATTTATGAATGATCATAATTTAAACACTGAAACGCATGAAACTAAACTGCAGTAGAGAGAGAAGTTTTAATGCCAAGTCTATTTTCATTGTGAGATAGTGTTGCTTTGTTTAGCAGATGTCTGTTGGTTGTGCATTGGGCTGTAAAATGTAAAAATAAAATCCAAATAATCATTGTATTAGTAAAGCAGTATGCACATTAGTGTTTATGGTAAATGGGGTGAAATACACATGTAATGGGACATTGGAATGGCTGCAGGGGAACTCTGGTGCATATTTTGCTTGCCTGTTCAGTTTGCATTTGAAAGTTGGTATCCCACAATTCCATTGGAGTGGGCGGAGTTACATAATTATGTATGCAAATGTTGTGTTAATCAGCATACAGATTTGTACCTATTTTTCCATGGGCCTTGTCCAGATTTTTGATGATTCCAGGTTGAGAGGTATGGTCATTACTCTTTGGGAGAACACTAAGTGGAGGGGAAGAGGAAAGAAAAAGGTAGCCATGTAAAACACTATCTGTTCTAAACAGTATTTCTATGAAATTTCTCAAAATATTAATTCTGTATTTTATAGTAACGTATTTTTAGTTATTTTTTTTGTATGTGATAGAGTTATTAAAGTACAGATGCCTTTTTTTCTTCCTACTTTTCTGTTTTTTTTTTTTTTGGTATGCAATCTAGGCACTATAGTGCAAAAAGAGAAGAAAAGCTAGACAAAACAATGATTAAATTAGTAGGCTGTAATTTTAGGTTATTGAGGTGGATGATGGGATGTAAACAGATCATAATATATGTAGAGCTGATTGTTTTCTCTTACTTTGCATAGGTGAATGTCTGGATTAGCAACCTTGGTTTGATCTAATAAATTGTAAGTGGAAACCAATAAATATGAGAATACTGAATATAAACTGCAAAGCTAAGACTGTTCTGTGTTGCATACCGCTTTCTCAGAGGCGATATCTGTCTAACGTACAGAGACATGTCCAACCCAGGATTGTTGAACATGCTCCATCTTAGCAAAACCAAATTTACTCGAGCTACACGCTCTAGGGATATAAACCTCAACACAACAATGAATAGAACATGCTGGAGGGATAGATTCCCTTCACAGAGACTTCCCTTACTATGGAACAGGGTCCCAATCTACATAAGACAGAGCCCCTCACTATCACTCTTCGAGAGGAACCTTGATGAGTGGATGGGTAACAGAAAGTTCACACCGGGGATCACACCAACAGCACTACTAGATAGGGGCCAAGGGTACTAGCTGCTAGTACAAGGGTCTATGGAACTACTAAAGGGGCGGTGAATACCGCACAATGTGGCTGGGCTAATATATGCCTTCGGGCATATAGCCCAGTACCAACCTATGAATCTATAATGAAAAATGTTTTCCTTTAGGAATAAATGTTTCAGTTTGTGTTTTTGGGCTGTAGCAGAGGACTATATTTTTTTCTTTTTTCACTTACACTTCCATGGACACAAACTGATAATAGGGAAGTAAAAGACAGAGCATTGGTTTCTTCAAGGCTAAAAGTTATTCTTGAAAGCATGCAAGTTGTTTTCAGATTGGGGGATAAATATAAAATATCAGACACCAATTAGTGTAAGTAGAAACACAGGTAATAGTATACATCTTAGCATGGATAACCTCAGCTTCAGGTTAATCAGAGCTTGTGTTAGCAGCTCTCTGTTTGGTACAGATGTTCCTATTAGGAGGGTTAAACTTCATTATTTGAATACGTACATAGTTGTGTGTGTTTATGTTAACAGGTTACAGTGTTTTTTAGGGTTTTTATTAAAACAAAAAGCCTTGTAAAATGTGATAAAGGTTCTAATTTTGATGATAAGAAAAAAACTGTATAAAGAATTAATCTGCCAAACATATATATATATATATATATATATGTGAATAATGATTTCTTACCATAATGGTGGAACTTTCCATATTATCTTGTAATGTGAGTGGTCTCACAGGTATAGATAAAAAGGAAGGAATATTTAATTATATTAAGAAATGCAGAGTGCAAGTAGCAATGATATTGGAGAACCATTTGGAAAGAACTGTGTATGTGAATTTGATAGCGAAATGATTTCAGGATGGATATTCTGCAGAATGTCAGAGTCAAAGGAAAAGAGGAGTACTTGTATTAATTGCTGTAGGAGGTCCAGTAGTGATATAAGAGGGGAAAATAATAGTTATAGATTGATGGTAGTAAGGGGCTGGTGGCAAGGGATAAGGAGTATGCTGGCATGTATTTATATTCCACCTAAAACTGCTATTATGAATCTAAAAAAAAATGGAAAAAATAATCAGCTGTCAGCAGAGAATATTATAGGTGGGGACTGGAATTTGATTTGCAACAATGAGGATGTATCTGGGGGGCTTAGAAGTGGAAATATATCAAAAGAGTAGATTTCTGAAGAAATTCATGAAAATATTTGGTATGAAAGATGTGAATTCAGCAGTAGGAACTCAGAGAATTTATGTATTATTCTCCAAGGTACAGTAATTGGACTAGGCTAGACAGAAATTATATTTCACAGGAAAATGTGCATTTCATTGAGAACTTTGACACAGCATGCATTAACTGTTTCAGATCATGCACAAGTAATTACCAAGATAACAATGCAGGGTAATGAAGTAAAGATGAGATGATGGTGCTTCCCCACCTGTCTTAAAAAGATAGAAATTTAAGGAATGGGTAACAGAAACTATCCAGGAATTATTAAGGAACATAGAAGGTACAACAGAAATTATAGCTAGTGAGTGTGATAAAATGAATGTGGAGTTTAAAAATAGGAGAGAAATGTACAAAAAGAGATCTGGTTAAGAAGTAATTACTTAGTGGTGCTGAGCAATTGTAGAGTGCTAAAGAGAAAATAAGGGACTACCTGGATAATATGCATGAGTTTAGAAAGATTGCGGTTAACTCCAGATCACAAAAACATTTGGCACAATGACTTAGACAACAGAAAGTAGAAAGGGTTGTTGCCATAATTAGGTGGTGTATAACAAGGAAAATAACCAGAGATCCTGTGGAGGTATTAGAGATATTTCAGAAATTTTATGAACATTTGTGTAAAGCAGAGAAGTTGGGAAATGAAAAAGTACAAATGGAAATATTTATGAAAGACTTAAATATGTCAATGTTGGAAGCAGATGAGGCTTAACATCTAACAACTAAGATAGGAGGAAATGAGATAAAAATGGTGATGTATAACCAGTCTACAGAAAAGTCTGTAAGAATAGACAATATTCCAGTGGATATTTTTAAGCTAAAAGGGAAGAAAGTTATAAAATCTAGAAGGTTTTGTGTAACAGTATTTTTAAAAGAGGGAGGCACCAACACTCTGGAAAAAAGCTGTGGCTGTGTTAATACCTAAAGACGGTAAGACTCGTATTGTCCCATTTCAAGTTTCAACCACAATTATAAAGTGTTTATGTTTATAATGGCTAAAAGAATGGCAAAGGTCATGCCAAACTTGATAAATATGGACCAATATGGTTTTGTGAAGTTGAAATAAACATTTGCCAACATTTATAGAGCAATGCTGATCCAAGATAAAGCACAATGTAAGAAAATACAGCTGTTGTTGGTGGGTCTTGATACAGAGAAAGCATTCAACGGTGTGAGCTGGGATTTTGAGTAGAGCAATGGAAACATTTGCATTTCCTAATACAATAATAAGGTTAATTAGAAGGATATTTGAAGGATTGGAGACAAAAATCAAAGTGGAAGGGTCCCTCTCTGATGAGTTGTATCTGAACAGAGGAACCAGGCAGAGACATCCTCTTTCCTGTTTGTGTTGTATTTAAAACCATTGGTAAAGAAAATAAGGGAGTCGGAAATTCAAGGATATAATTGGTATGGTGTTCAAGAAAAGTTGGCTTTATTTTCAGATATTATTTTGTACCTGATGGAACCAGAAAAGGACATCTTAGTGTTGTGGAACATTCTGAGACACTTCCTTATTTTTTCGGGATATAAATTTAATGAAGATAAAACAAAGGCAATAGCTATAAACTATGTATCCACAAATTAATTGATTCAGCATGACTCATATTTATGGGGACATGATAAAATAAAGTGTTTAGGAGCATGGATTAAAAAGGATTTTCTTATGGCAGCTAAAGATAAATGGGAAGAGGCTAAACAAAATATAATACAAAACTTGAGAAACTGGAAGCTCTTGCCTATGGATATGGATAGCAAGATACAAGCATTAAAATGTTTTTAGTCACTTTAGTTTTATAGACAGGTCAAACATATTTTTATCAACCAGATGAGAAGTTGTGGAGAGTAATCATTAAAGAGTTGAAGGATTTTATTTCGGGAGGGGAAGAAGAGCACAAAGCAAATGGGATAAGTTGATCCTCCCAATAGAACAAGGAGGTTTAGGATTACCCGATTTGAAGGGATATTTTAGAGCTACACAGATAAAGTTCTTATACGTAATATAAACTGAAAGCTACAATCCAAAGTGGAAAGGGATGATGATGAAACGGGCATACCTGTCAACCTCTTAGTGCAAGAAGTCTAGACAAAGCCTGACAAAATGGGGGGGGAGAAAGGGCCAGATTTTAAATATTCCTCTTATAAACTTAGAAAGTTGCTAGAGTAACAGGGTTTGTGTTAACATACATTTTCTGAAAGATTTGAAGTCTGAAACTCAAATGTTTGTTATTTAATGATTTTAGTCCTCAGTTCATCACAGTGATTTTCCAAAAAGCCACATATTTAATGAGGAATAAATCAAAATATGAGGCAAAATCTTGACATTCTGCAAAGAATCTGTATAGTTGAGAGATATTCACGAAATAAGGAAAGAATGGGATTTTGGATGCAGATCCTTAAGGAGAATAACAGTCATACTGTCTATTATATTCATAAAGTAGCAGAAAGTATACTAAGAACTAAGTAAACATGAGAATGGAAAAAGGAGATTCTGCCAATAGGGATGACTGCAATTAGGGTTACAGAGAGTAGACATGAGGGGGGTTGAATTTACTGGAGGAAGATGGCAAAGAAACCAGGGTATTAGGAACAAATAATTAGAGAAGGAAAGGTGATAGAATGGGAGGAGGCCAAGAAGACATTTGGATTGCAAGATAGTGATTGCCTTCCCTATCAGGGATTGGTATGAGAGTATAACAAAGAGAAAGGGATAGGGCAATCTCAAATAAAAGACCTGCACTGCTTGAGTTTTTGATTGAACTTAGAACAGAAGCTACTGTTAAAAAAGAGATAATTAGTAACGCATATAAAATATTGTACAATAACTACAGGAATCAATCAGAGGATGTCAGAAAATACTTGGAAGGGAGATTAGATACACATTTCACAAAGAAACAATAGGAGGACATATGTATGGTTCCCATATGTACAACAGAATCTAGAAGATTTGGGATTTTTGCCTGGAAGTGTTTGCATAAATACTTTTATTCCACAAGTAAAGTCCAAAGAACTTTTCTTGGGTAGTTGGCAAATGTTGGCGGTATAACGAGGAAGAAGGAGGTTCCTGGTAGCATATGTTCTCAGTGTAATGAGTTGGCAGACTAAATTCCATAAGTAGTACTCTTTCAAAATACTGACCAGCTAAATGAGTGTAACTAAGAAAATGATTTATTTATTTATTTATTTTTGAGCTGGGATACAGGATCCGAATTGCCTAGAGTTTGTAAGACCGTAGTAAGTCTAATTCTGATGGCTGCTAAAAAAGCGATTACTAGAAAATGGAAATAAAATCTAAACCAAATATACTTGCGGTAGTGAATATAGTAACGGAGATGAAAGAAGAGGAAGTGGGAGCTTTAAAAAAGGGTAGGAGTAAATTACGTATAAATAAATAGAAGATGTGGGAACAGTACATGCAGAAAAATGGTTTGGAGGAGGAATGAGGTTTAAGAAAAGGCAGGAATTGAACAATTTGTGTAATGTTGCTGTGATTATATGATACATAATAATACACGTGATGTATAACATTTGTAAATGTGAACTTGTTAAGATTTGATTTCTTTTTTATAAATGTAAGTTTGCCTATGCCACAATATAATTCAAAAAAGGTTTCTTAAAAAATATGGGGGATGGTGGCATTTTACATTGGGCTTTTCAGAACCATTATGTCAATGAAGCCTCCTCCATTTTTTACTACCATTCCTTCTAAGCTGTCTCCTCTCAAAAGGCAAAGAGAGGTTTCCTCTGAAAAAGGAGGATGATTCTTTGGTGTATTCTTCCCAGATCCATTCTAGAGTGGCTTATGCCTCTGATGATGAGTTTGCCTTGTCTCCTGATTCTACTTTGAAAGAACTTTCTTTTGGAGTCACTTATCATTAGAATGATGCAGCTTTTTCAAAAGGTTCCCAGTTATTTGATGATCAGAAAAGGTACTATACCTTTTGGAAACTGGAGTGCGTAACTCTTTTCCATTCTTCCTGTTTTGGAGGCTGTGTTGGATGTCTTTTGTACTGCCTCGCTTAATCATGAGTTTGGGGTACCTGCCCAAAGACAATCAATAGATTTTTACAAGGTTCCAGTTGCAGAAAAATATGTCTATAGCACCCTCCCCTCAGAGCCCGCTCTTATCTCCCTTTCCACTGAAAAACTACTAAACTGCTTCCCATGTGTAATACTTTCCTACTGATAAAGATAGCAAAGCTATTGATAGATATGGAAAAAGGTGTAAATCTCTGCTTCACAATCTTTTTTAGGATATTGATTACCAAGGATATATGATCAGATATCTTCAGTCTGATTTGGGTAAACTGGGCAGTGTTCTTTCAGATTTAAAACACTTTGAAACTAAAGCTTCTGCCTTATTTCTTCTTAATTCTGCTTCAAGTTGATAGATACTCTATTATATGCAGTTATGAAGTTGCTGATGTCTCTTCAAGAGCAACTTCTACTGGGTCTGTTCTTCATAGATTTTTGTAGCTTAGACTTCAGCCTTTACCTGAGAATGTCAACGTTAAGCTTCTGCACTCCTTCCTGGCACTCTTTCCTGACAAACCAGCCTCTTTATGACTCTCAGTCTTTACCATTCCCCCCTCCTTGGCCAACCTCCAGATTTCTGTCTTTCAACAGCTGTCTCTGTTCTTCCCAGTATGGCAATCCATAACATTAGACAACTAGGTTCTGTCCTTCATCCAAAATGGTTAAAAGTGTGGGATTGCTCCTCCATGTCTTTCAGGTTTTCCCGAACCTCCTTGAAACCAGATGAACTTCATTCTCCCTCTTCCTCAAGACCTCTTTACTCGGGGAAAATAGAATTTGCACCCTCTCATCTGTTAGGAAGAAGATTATATTCAAAACTTTTCTGGTTCACAGAATGTATAGCAATTGGAGACCTATTCTGGACTTTTCTTCCTTCAGCACCTAAATCAAAATTCCAAGTTTCAAGATATTGACTGTGCAATCTTACTTTAAATGATCCTTCCCTGAGCCTTTTGGGTGACATTGGCTTTAAATGATGCTTACCTTCATATTCCTGCTCATCCAACATGTAGGAAATTCTTATGGTTCTGTTTGTCCATATTTCTATCCCATTCAGGTTTCTGCTTTACCCTTTGGTCTTTCAGCTGCCCCAGGGATATTCACAAAATTGCTTGCCCCTGTCATCGCCTTTTGCACACTTCAAGGAATTCATAATTTTCCTTATCTGAACAATTTTCTGGATTCACATTCCTTCCCAAGATATTTTATTAAGGGATTTGGATTTTATGTATTCTTTGATCAATCTGGGGTTAACTCTGAACCTCAAAAAAAGTCTTAAGCCCATCCCAGGATCTGATTTTCTTAGGATGCAGACTCAATGCCCTGTCAATGACAGCCTTCTTTCCCGCAGACAAAGTTCAATTCCTCCCAGATTATTTTCAAAGCCTTCTTCCCTTGAATGCGATCTCAGCAAGAGAGACATTGAGAGCACTGGGGTACATGGCATCAACAATTTTGATGGACCTTATGAGGAAGATGCAATGATATCTCAAGTTAATTTGGACCGAGCACTGCCATCCAGTAACCTTTCCAATTTCTCTCTTGCCCTTCATCAGGAAGGAATTTCTTTGGTGAATCAACCAGATTTCACTTGTCACGGAAGTGCCATTTCTGGTTCTTTCCCCTTGCCAGGGGTTGCTCATGGATGCTTCACATCTGTCATGGGGAGCTTGCTTCAGGAGCATCAGGTTCAAGAGAGTTTGGACATCCAAGGAGAGAAACAACCACATAACTATAAAGGAAGTGAAGGCCTTTATCCTAGCTCTTCAGTCCTGGCACTCCAGGTCATTTTCAGATCTACACAGACAACACCACAGTAATTTGGTACACAAAACAAGCAAGGAGGCACCATGTCTTACCTCTTCTGCAGAGTATTCTTGATTGCATGGGACACATCAGTTAAATATATTTTCTTTCAAACTGTGTATATACCATCAGAAAAGAGCACTGTTGCAGATTTTGAGCAGTTCCAGAGCAAACCCTCTTAAACTGATTCTGCACAATTTTCATCAGGGTTTTTTTTTTACCCCTAAACAGAGTGTAAGTGTCATACATTCAGTCATGGAGGATGGACACCATGTCTTTTCCTTGGAAGGGGCAATTTCTTTATGCATTTCTTCCACTTCATGTAATCCCCAAAATCCTTCTCAGAATCAAGAAGGGCAAACCAAAAAATCATTCTGGTGACCCCACTTTAAACAGAAATCCCTGGTCCTCCCCCTCCCCCCAGCCTTTTCACTTGGTCAGGAACAATCATCAGAAGTTATCTCACAGGATAGACTTGCTTACACAGAACAAAGGATTTCTAATTCACCCAAATTTTCCGAGCCTGAATCTGACTTTTTGGGTGATTAGAGTTTAATTCCACACCACTTTGTTGAGCACATGCTTAAGTTCTTCAGCAGTCTAGAAAACCAACTACAATGAAGTCTTATATTTCTAAAAGAAAATTATTTTCATTATGGGGCCACAAAAATAAGGACCCTTAACTGGGTATTCCTACTTTTTTTCTTATTTGTGTGAGTTGCTGAATTCAGAACTGGTATTTTCTTCTACCAAAACAAATTTGCCAGACATCTCTACCTGCCTGCCTCTATACTTAGCACTTTCTTCTTGTTTTAAGGTCAGCAGTGTTTGAAAGGTGTCCTGTACATCAGACCACCAAGCAGAGACTTTCCTTTCTTGGAATCTGAGTTATGTTCTGAAGAAGCTTCCCCTACCTCCTTTTGAGCCTGCTGCATTTTCACCTCAAAAGTTCTGTACTTGAATAATTGTTTTATTGGTGACTGACTTCTGCTAAAAGGGTCTTGGAGATAAAAGCATTGATTGCCATTCCACCATGTCTCTCTTTTCATAAGAGTAGAGTTTTCTTGCAAGTAATCCTACCTTCGCACCTAAGATGGTCCATGAGATCTCTTTAAATCAGGCCATCAACTTGCCTACATTTTCCCCTCTCCTCAGAACAAAAGAGAGAGACTATTGCATTTTTTCGACATAGCAGACAGCTCAGGTTTTGTTTGGATAAAACCAGAAGTATTAGGAAATCTGACCAGCTTTTGTATATTTTCAAGACAAGAGCTTGGGTTCTCCAGTTTCCAAGCAGACTATTTCAAAAAGGGTTTCTAAGACTATTTCCTTTTGTTCTTTCCATGGCAAACAACTCCAGGCCCCAATTAAGACCAATTCCACTTCAGTTGTAGCTTCTTCAGGGACTTTCCTCAAGGGTATGGATTCTAGAGCTATCCTTGACGTATCAAATTTAGAATTTTATTCACATTTTCACTAAACATACTAGCTCTATTCTCCAGGGGCTTTAAGGCCATAACTCAGCTCAGCCCTTCTCCTGTCTTTCTTAGACACCTTTGGGAATTTCCCATCTTAGTATTGCAACAATGATCCAAGAAAGGACATTGTACAGCTGTGTAAGAACTTAGCATAACAGTAGATGTTTGAATGTTCACTGTTAACAGTATTACATCCCACTTTTCCGTCCTCTTTTGTGTTTCTTAATTTTGGGCTGAGATAGATTCTTAATGTTTCCCTATCTCCTTTTTGACATGTACATATGTTACCTGTCCTTCTGCTTCAGTTCCTTGGTCTGGGGCAAGGAAGACCTGAGGCATTTCACATCTATATGTTCATTATGTACTTTCTGCCTCCTTTGACATGAGGTCATACATTGGATGTATGGCACGAGAGCAAAGTGCCCATGGTTTGGTATGCTGACTGGAGGTACAATTATCCTATTACAGTAAGTTCTTGTACAACTGTATTTTTTTGTCCCGTTTCCTCCTCTACAAAAAGCAACCCATCCTAGTGACTTTCTTCTGCTTTTATATTTAATTCCTTCACTTTTACTTTAGTAATGTCTGTCTCTTTAAGTACTTGCTGATGAATCATGTTTCTGACTAACCCTCTATTTTGATGCTACTGAGAAAAACCTACAGCTTGTTTCAAGTTTACATTCTTTTATTAATGTGTTTGTTGCTGTTTGTCTCTGTCTCTGCACAGACATCTTTCCACACTTAAATGGCTGGAATCTTCTGACATGATTCCATACCATGCATTAAGGATTCTTCCGTTTCAATTTCTGAACTGACTTATTTCGCCATCCTATTTAAAAAGTGTGTCAGGCTACTGATGCCCTTCCCTATTTTCACTAGGGGCATATTCAGGATTATGTATTCTTGACAATGTGCTCAGCTACTGCAGCCCCACCCCCCACCCCCATTTTTATTAGAGGTACAGTTTTCACAGTGTTCTGAACTGGGGAAATCTTAATCTATTATAACATCATGTGTTTAATTTGGTATTAAAGTTACAAGATACAGTAGTTTACCTGACAGAGTGTGAATTTATACATGTATGTTAACACTTTCTTGTCTCCATGAACATACATTGCTGCCACATTCCTCTTGTCATTTGTTTTATGTCTAAGATTCCTTAACAAGTTGGACCATGCTCCCAGAATCTGGTAGTTCCTTCAGTTCCTTCTCATCTGTAATACCATCCATCCATCCATCCACACTTAACAGGTCACAGTCAGTTCCAGTACCAGTACCATACATTCAACTAATCTTGTAGTGACACAGGCAATATACTGATTCTGCTGTTCTAGCAGTTACTTCATCGCACTTCATTGGTATATGTTCATTGTCAGCATTTTGTTTAGGAATCACATTTTTATAAGCATGCCATTTACATAGGTTCATAGGTAGGTACTAGGCTATCGGCCTGAGGGCCTACGCAAGCCTAGCTAACAAGATTCCCTGGCTTACGCCACCCAAGAAAGTTATTTTCCTGTGCCACTGTCGAGCAGAGACACAGAAGTGATCCCCGGGGTGTATTTCCTATTTCCCATCCACTGATCAAGATTTTTCTTGGAGTGCTAATGAAGAACTTTGCTTGACATAGATGGGTAGTCTGTTCCAGAATATGGGAAGTCTCTGGGACAGGAATCTATCCCTCCAGCATGTCCTGTTTATTGTGGTGACAAGGTTTAGGTCCCTACAGCTTGTAGCTCGGAGGGATTGGGATTTCTTTAGGTATGTCCAACAGCTCTGGGTTTGACATAGCTTTATATGTTGGGCAGAGATCACCTCAGAGGAGGTGATATGTTACGGAGTAAAGCTGGAGTTTTTTGAGACAGTCAGTGTAGGGCATATGTTTGAGGCCAGTAATCCTCTTTGTGAGGTATTTCTGTGGCCTTTCCAGCTGCTGCAGATGTCTTGTGAGGTACATTCCAAAAGGGGCGCTGTACTCTATAATGGGTCTAATGAGTGTCGAGTAGATGGGAACAATGACCTCTTTTTTCCTGGATGAGAACCCTTTTTATGATGAGGTGTGCCACATAGAAGGACTTCCTAACTACTGTGGCAATGTGACTATCAAAGGACAGACTACTGTCCACCTGGATCCCAAGGTCTCTTATCACACATTCGGTGTTAAGTAGACTGCTGTCTATGTAGTATTTCATGGGTACAGAGTTTTTACCAAAGCGGATGACAATGCACTTTTTGGCATTGAGCTTGAGGCCAAGGCTCTGACAACAGGCATCTATCTCAGCGAGGCCCTTCTGTAGGATTTCCACATCATTTGGGGACTCTACTATGGCTCCTAGTTTGCAGTCATCTGCGAATTTCGTTAGCCAGAGGCCTTCTGTGTTAGCCTGTACTTCAGAGAAGTAGATACCAAATAGGAGAGGTCCCAGGACTGAACCCTGTGATACTCCACTTGCCATTGGTTTGAGGTCAGATTTGGAGTGTGCAACTTTTACAGTGTGGGTTCTGTCAGTGAGCCAGTTGGCAACCCATCTTGTGATGTAGGGCTTTATACCTAGTTTAGTGAGTTTAGTTATAATTCCAGAATGGGGGATGGTGTTGAAAGCCTTGGCGAGGTCAAGATAGGCTGTGTGAACCATCTTACCCTCATCTACGGCTTTGGTGACTGCCCAAAGAAGTCGATCAGGTTCAGGAGGCATGATCTGCCTTTTACAAACCCGAACTGGGTGGGATCCAGAGTTTGGAGGTTACCAATGTCTTTGTTTTTGAGTTCCATGATAAGTTCCATGGCCTTGCAGGCTCGTCAGGCTAATAGGGCGATAGTTCCCGGGATCAGTGGTGGCTCCCCCTTTGTGGAGTATGATAACTGTTGCTGTACGCCATTCAGTGGGCACAAAGCCTGATGTGAGGCTATGATTGAACATGGTGCTTAGGTGGGGAGCCAGTTCGTGTAAAATGCAGCCTGGTATGTTGTCCAGTCCCATGGATGCTGTGTTTTTGGCTTTAGAGAGTGCAGCTTTTACCTGCGTAGTTGTGATTACAGGGACTCTGCATTCTTCCTGTATAGATATGGGCCCTTTAGGGGATGAAGGGGGGTAAAGTTAGCACTGAACCTATCTGCCAGGATGTTGACAATATCAGTTGGTTCTGTAATTTTCATGCCGTTGTGCTGCAACTCAGAGCAGATCTGGGTGTTGACATCAAGATTCTTGACATAGCTATAGAATGCTTTGTGGTTGTCCTTAGAATCAGTGGTGATTTTGTTTTTGTAGCTAGCTTTGGAGGATCTTATAAGGGATCTCAGATATATTCATTATCAACATGCTTGTTTAAAATCACTTTTATATTAGATACAGCATTTAAGCAATTTTTAGCAAGTGACCCTTTTCCCACATTTGAAATGGACTTTTTTCAGTTGCTGACAGTTTTTGTATATTTACAGACATCAGTATACTTTTACTTACAGGCTTATGTTGCTCAATTTTAAACAGTGCTTCATTAGCTGTTAAGCCTTCCATTAGCACAACCAATTTATCAGTACATTTAGGGTCATTCTAAGAAGCCCAGTTACGTAAATTACTTGGGAGTGCTCTTTGGAACTTATCTGTTGCTAAAATGTCATTCATTTTAAGCTTGCTGTAAGTTTTAACACAGGATTTAAATCAGACATTTGAGGTCTTAACCATTTTCATTGAATTAAATGTACAGTCATGAAATTTTTTGGTTTTGTTTCAAGACATATTAGCCTTGGCAACCAGTCCCTTTTTAGTTCTGATAATCCATATTCTCAGCAACTTTTGAGTGCATATAGGCCTTAACTCTTTCCCCCTGTAAGCTGTGACTGTACAATTTTAACCCAATCAGACTGAGCCCAGTTCTCCTGCGAGGTGTGCATTTCAAAAGCTGTAAGGTGTGCTGCAGTGTCATCTTTACATTTCCTTTAGAGGTGGATTAGTCTTTTGGATGGCTTGTATGGTTGCTGTCAGATTAATTTGTTCTCACAGTCTGATTATACATTTATCTGTTGCTTTACTCCTCTCCTGAAAAGCCACCAAAGTATCTGCAAGTTTTTCCATGTTTTGCAAGTTTTAGCAGTACATGCACTCGACAAAAATCTGTTTTGTCTCTTTATGTGGGATATTTAAAACATTCTGCACTTGTAGACTGTAATGTAAGAATGGAAAATGATGTAGTTTGGTATATAGTGACCACTGTGCAACAAAATGTATTTATTTATTTCAGTTTGATTACCGGGGAGGTCCACTGGGCGTTGGAGCCCGTTTTCAGTGGAGGCCCAGGGAGAAAAGCTCCAACACAAGGAATTATTACAGTTCAAATATTTTGATTACAAGGTAATATCAATGTACATGCAAAGTTTTAGGAACTGTGAAATACAAAAAAAAAATTTCAATGAACATACAAAGTCATAGGCACTCAGAATTACAAATAATAAGGCAGTTACATAGGGAATATAAATGAGCATGCAAAGTCATAGGCACTCTGAAATTACAAAAATAATTACAAAGAACATTCATAGTCATAGGCAGTCTGAATTACAAGTATCAGGTAGTTTAAAAAAAAAAATTTTTTAGGGAGAAAGGCAACCCATGATGAGTATTGTTTTACTATGTAGGTCACTAGGTGTAGTACATTTAGAAGGGAATAGGAAGAAGAATAGGAGGAGGTTAGTCAGGGGCAAATGGGGTAGAAAGTTTAGGATTTGTAGGCAGAAGAGTGCAGTTGCAGATTCTGTTATGATAGACGTAGGAGTGAAGCTGAGTTTTGAAGTTATTTAGGTTGGAACATGTCCTAAGTGACAAGGGCAGGGCATTCCATTTTTTAGCAAGTGTAAAGGATAAGAGAAGCTGGCCAGCAGGGTGCTGGGGTTTATGAACTGTGATCAGGTTGTGTTTAGAAGATCTAAGTGGTCTGAGGGGGGTATAAGGATGCAGAATATTAGAAAGGGCAGGGCATTTAGAGGGGTGTAGAAGTAGTTTGAAGGCTGTGGTGAGTTGGATGAGGTTGAGTTGGTTGGGAAGTTCAAGCCAGTTTAGGGAGTGAAGGGAGGAGCAGTGATGAGAAGAGGATTTGGCGTTTGTGGCAAATCTAGTGACTTTGTTGTAGCATAGCTCTAGTTTTGTGGTAAGAGAGGATGAAAGATTAGTGAGCATGGGGGCACCATATAGGAGGGTAGGAAGGAGGAAGGTAGAGGCAAGGGTTGCTCTGGAGTGAGGGGAGAGGAAGTGGTTGTTTCTATAAAGTAGACCTAGTTTTATGTGTGTTTTTTTTATGTTCAGTTGGATATGGGAATTAAATTTTAATTGATCGTCGATTGTGACACCAAGAAGTTTGGAGGAGGGTACAATTTCGATAGGGGATTTATTGAGGCTGGAGATTTTGAATGACTTTTTGTCAAGAGAGGAGGATCTAGAGGGAGAGAAAAGGAGAATCTTAGTTTTACTGGCATTTAGGGAGAGGTGATTTTGTAACATCCAGTTTTCAGTGGTTGAGAAGGCACTTTGGGTTAGGGCTTGGAGGTCTGTTAGGTTAGGGGCGGAGCAGATTAATGTTGAATCATCTGCATATTGTACAATAGTTGTGTTGGGTATGGCCTTGTGGAAGTCATTTATAAAGATATTAAATAGTAGAGGGCCGAGTATAGAGCCTTGAGGTACTCCAGTAGGGGTGGGAAGAAAAGTAGAGGTTGCTTGGCCCCATTTTACCGCTTGGGATCTGTTAGAAAGGTAGCTGGAAAACCAGGAGAGGGATTCTGAGCCAAGGTTGAGATTTGATAGGTGACTTAAGAGGTGAGTGTGAGAGATGGTATTGAAAGCTTTTGATAGATCTAGAAGGACAGTAGATACTATGTTACCGGAATCACGAGCAGAGTTGACTGAGTGCAAAAAGGAGAGAAGGGCAGTGTTAGTACTGTGTCCTGGGTGGAAACCCTGTTGGGTAGGAGAGAGAAGTTGGTGTTGGGTGAGGAATGGCAGAAGTTGTAAGTGGATACATTTTTCTAGGATTTTGGATATAGGGGAGAGAATGGCAATAGGGTGGAAATTTGTGACTGTACAGTTTTTGCCACCTTTGTGGAGAGGTAGGGTGAAAGTGGTATGCCATAGTTTGGGTACGTAGGATTCAAGTAAAGATCTATTGATTAGGATGCTGATGGGAAGAGCAATAGATTCAGAAGTAATTTGTAGGAAGGCAGATGGGATGTTATCGGGGGCATTGGAGCAGGGCTTTAGTTTATGAAGGAGTTTCTTTATTTGGTCAGTAGATACTGGTTTTAGTTTGAAAGAGGGTGGGTGAGAACATTTTGAGGAAGATAGAATAGTGGTGGGAGATAGGTGATTGTTAGGGAATGTTTTAGTCAGTTCAGCAATGGAAGATGTGAAGAAGGAATTAAATAGTGAGGCTATTTCGAGGTCGGTTTTGCTGGTGTCAGGACATGGGTTGTTTTTAGTGCCAGGTCTGAGGAGTGAATTGATGGAATTCCAGAATTGTTTGGGGTTTCTAGCATGGCTTTCTTGTAGTTGGATGTAGTAAGATTTTTATCTTTAATGATTTGTTTCTTGGTGAGGTTTCTTAATTGCTTGTACATAAGGAATGTTTCGGCTGTTTGAGTTTATGGTAGGTTTTCCAGGTGTTATCTCTTAGGAGCATTAGCTTTTTGTATTTTTGGTGAGCCAGGGGAGATTTTGCCTTAAGTCTAATATTTCTAGGAGGGGCTAGAGAGTTAAGGACTGTTAAAAATGTTGAATTGAAATAGTGGACAGCTTCATCTAGTGGTAGTAGTCTTAAAGGGTTCCAGTTGAGGAGTTTAAGTGAGTCAGAGAAGGAGGTAGGGTTAAAGTTAGGGAGGTCTCGAGTGAGAATGTAGTGATGGGAGTGGGGAGGGGAGGAAGTAGCTCGTATGGCATAAGCAGGGAGGTGGTCTCCTAGAGGGTCTGGGGAGGTGTCAGATTTTATTTTGTTTGGATGAGATACGAGAATCCAGTCAAGTATGGAGCCAGGATGATTAGCTTTGTTTGGTCTGGTAGTGAAGTTAATGAGTTGGGAGAAATTAAATAGGTTGATGGATATTGAGGGGTTTGATATTTTACTCCACTCGATGTTTACATCACCTAAAATGAAGGTTTCTAGATTAATATTAGAGGAAGTCCAGGATAGGATGTGTTCTAGAGTATTAGTATTGTTGCCTGGAGGAATATAGAGACAGATGATGCAGATAATTTTGTGGTTGTTCAATTTTAGTAGGCCAATTACTAGTTCAGTGTTATTGAACGATGGGATAGGGTTTGGGTAGGGAGTAATGGACAAGAGGTCGGAGTAGACTAGAGCAACACCACTGCCTCTTTTATTAGGTCGGTCGCATCGTAGAGAATGGAATCCTGGGGGTAGGAACTCAGAGTCATTCATGTGAGGTTTTAGCCAGGTTTCAGTGATAGCTGCTATATCAGGGGAGTTGTGGTTGAGCCAGGCATGGAAGAGGGATAGTTTATTGTTTAAGCTTTGGGCATTAATGGTAAGGAATTTCAGTTGTTTGTTAGAGGATTGATTGCAGTTGTTAGGGGGGTTTGTGGGATGAGAGGTAGGACCTGGGTTGGGGTGAATGTCTCCAGCTAAGTGAATGATTGTGGGAAGGGAAGGTTCTTTTAGTTTTATTTGTAGATGGAGGAGGCTGGTAAAAATGTGGTTTACATTTAAGGTTTGTGTCTGGTGTGAGAAAAAGTTTAATTTTCATGAAGAGTAATGGGAAGGAAGGAATTAATGAAGTGGATATGTTGTGGTAGTGAGCGACAGGGTGGTTAAGGGGAATAAGAGGAGGCGGAAGTAAGTGGATATGAGTATAGGATGTGATGTTGTATAGGGAGGTTAGAAGGAGAAGTAACGAAGACAGTTGAAGGGTTTTGAGAGGAAGGGATAGCATGATGGTAGTGGTAGGAAAGTAAGTTGTGGTGAAGGTGAGTTTGTAAAATTTTAGGGGGAGTGGTTACAGGGAAGATTGTAGGGGGAGTGGTTACAGAGAGGAAGGGGAGGGTTTAGGAGAGATTGGATTGGTTGGAAGAGAGGGGAGGGAGAGATAGGGGGAGATAAATTTAGATGTACTGGGGGCGGGTGAGATTTGGGGGCAGGGTAGGGGAGCGGAGTGAGCCCGAAGGGCAAACGGAGCGGGCAGAGACGGGAAGGCTGGATGAGAGCAGGAAACCTATCAGTGGACTGCTGAAGTGCTGAAAGGTAAGTACTGGGGACAGGGGATTTAGCGGAATGGAGTGAGCTACAATGTTGTAAAGTCAAGTATTGATAGAAAAGTAAAGAGAAGGTAGAGCTTGTATAAAGAATTACAGAGATGAGAAACAACAAATTGTGAGAAATTGAGGATAAGGGGGAGGGTGCCACCTAGTGGATAAATGCTGTAGTGCACCAGTAGTTCCACCGAGGTAGATCCCTAACAGGGCTAATTAGAGGGAAAAAGGGAACTAGAGAAGAAAGAAAAATTAAATAAGTAAGTAGGCTGTTGGATTTCCTGGTAGGGGAGCTTACTGAACACCTAGTCGGCCTTTGGGTAATTACATAATACAGAGGTTTAGCAGATTTTGAATGACTTTTTGTCAAGAGAGGAGGATCTAGAGGGAGAGAAAAGGAGAATCTTAGTTTTACTGGCATTTAGGGAGAGGTGATTTTGTAACATCCAGTTTTCAGTGGTTGAGAAGGCACTTTGGGTTAGGGCTTGGAGGTCTGTTAGGTTAGGGTAGGAGCAGATTAATGTTGAATCATCTGCATATTGTACAATAGTTGTGTTGGGTATGGCCTTGTGGAAGTCATTTATAAAGATATTAAATAGTAGAGGGCCGAGTATAGAGCCTTGAGGTACTCCAGTAGGGGTGGGAAGAAAAGTAGAGGTTGCTTGGCCCCATTTTACCGCTTGGGATCTGTTAGAAAGGTAGCTGGAAAACCAGGAGAGGGATTCTGAGCCAAGGTTGAGATTTGATAGGTGACTTAAGAGGTGAGTGTGAGAGATGGTATTGAAAGCTTTTGATAGATCTAGAAGGACAGTAGATACTATGTTACCGGAATCACGAGCAGAGTTGACTGAGTGCAAAAAGGAGAGAAGGGCAGTGTTAGTACTGTGTCCTGGGTGGAAACCCTGTTGGGTAGGAGAGAGAAGTTGGTGTTGGGTGAGGAATGGCAGAAGTTGTAAGTGGATACATTTTTTCTAGGATTTTGGATATAGGGGAGAGAATGGCAATAGGGTGGAAATTTGTGACTGTACAGTTTTTGCCACCTTTGTGGAGAGGTAGGGTGAAAGTGGTATGCCATAGTTTGGGTACGTAGGATTCAAGTAAAGATCTATTGATTAGGATGCTGATGGGAAGAGCAATAGATTCAGAAGTAATTTGTAGGAAGGCAGATGGGATGTTATCGGGGGCATTGGAGCAGGGCTTTAGTTTATGGAGGAGTTTCTTTATTTGGTCAGTAGATACTGGTTTTAGTTTGAAAGAGGGTGGGTGAGAACATTTTGAGGAAGATAGAATAGTGGTGGGAGATAGGTGATTGTTAGGGAATGTTTTAGTCAGTTCAGCAATGGAAGATGTGAAGAAGGAATTAAATAGTGAGGCTATTTCGAGGTCGGTTTTGCTGGTGTCAGGACATGGGTTGTTTTTAGTGCCAGGTCTGAGGAGTGAATTGATGGAATTCCAGAATTGTTTGGGGTTTCTAGCATGGCTTTCTTGTAGTTGGATGTAGTAAGATTTTTTATCTTTAATGATTTGTTTCTTGGTGAGGTTTCTTAATTGCTTGTACATAAGGAATGTTTCGGGCTGTTTGAGTTTATGGTAGGTTTTCCAGGTGTTATCTCTTAGGAGCATTAGCTTTTTTGTATTTTTGGTGAGCCAGGGGGAGATTTTTGCCTTAAGTCTAATATTTCTAGGAGGGGCTAGAGAGTTAAGGACTGTTAAAAATGTTGAATTGAAATAGTGGACAGCTTCATCTAGTGGTAGTAGTCTTAAAGGGTTCCAGTTGAGGAGTTTAAGTGAGTCAGAGAAGGAGGTAGGGTTAAAGTTAGGGAGGTCTCGAGTGAGAATGTAGTGATGGGAGTGGGGAGGGGAGGAAGTAGCTCGTATGGCATAAGCAGGGAGGTGGTCTCCTAGAGGGTCTGGGGAGGTGTCAGATTTTATTTTGTTTGGATGAGATACGAGAATCCAGTCAAGTATGGAGCCAGGATGATTAGCTTTGTTTGGTCTGGTAGTGAAGTTAATGAGTTGGGAGAAATTAAATAGGTTGATGGATATTGAGGGGTTTGGGTTTGATATTTTACTCCAATCGATGTTTACATCACCTAAAATGAAGGTTTCTAGATTAATATTAGAGGAAGTCCAGGATAGGATGTGTTCTAGAGTATTAGTATTGTTGCCTGGAGGAATATAGAGACAGATGATGCAGATAATTTTGTGGTTGTTCAATTTTAGTAGGCCAATTACTAGTTCAGTGTTATTGAACGATGGGATAGGGTTTGGGTAGGGAGTAATGGACAAGAGGTCGGAGTAGACTAGAGCAACACCACTGCCTCTTTTATTAGGTCGGTCGATCGTAGAGAATGGAATCCTGGGGTAGGAACTCAGAGTCATTCATGTGAGGTTTTAGCCAGGTTTCAGTGATAGCTGCTATATCAGGGGAGTTGTGGTTGAGCCAGGCATGGAAGAGGGATAGTTTATTGTTTAAGCTTTGGGCATTAATGGTAAGGAATTTCAGTTGTTTGTTAGAGGATTGATTGCAGTTGTTAGGGGGGTTTGTGGGATGAGAGGTAGGACCTGGGTTGGGGTGAATGTCTCCAGCTAAGTGAATGATTGTGGGAAGGGGAAGGTTCTTTTTAGTTTTATTTGTAGATGGAGGAGGCTGGTAAAAATGTGGTTTACATTTAAGGTTTGTGTCTGGTGTGAGAAAAAGTTTAATTTTCATGAAGAGTAATGGGAAGGAAGGAATTAATGAAGTGGATATGTTGTGGTAGTGAGCGACAGGGTGGTTAAGGGGAATAAGAGGAGGCGGAAGTAAGTGGATATGAGTATAGGATGTGATGTTGTATAGGGAGGTTAGAAGGAGAAGTAACGAAGACAGTTGAAGGGTTTTGAGAGGAAGGGATAGCATGATGGTAGTGGTAGGAAAGTAAGTTGTGGTGAAGGTGAGTTTGTAAAATTTTAGGGGGAGTGGTTACAGGGAAGATTGTAGGGGGAGTGGTTACAGAGAGGAAGGGGAGGGTTTAGGAGAGATTGGATTGGTTGGAAGAGAGGGGAGGGAGAGATAGGGGGAGATAAATTTAGATGTACTGGGGGCGGGTGAGATTTGGGGGCAGGGTAGGGGAGCGGAGTGAGCCCGAAGGGCAAACGGAGCGGGCAGAGACGGGAAGGCTGGATGAGAGCAGGAAACCTATCAGTGGACTGCTGAAGTGCTGAAAGGTAAGTACTGGGGACAGGGGATTTAGCGGAATGGAGTGAGCTACAATGTTGTAAAGTCAAGTATTGATAGAAAAGTAAAGAGAAGGTAGAGCTTGTATAAAGAATTACAGAGATGAGAAACAACAAATTGTGAGAAATTGAGGATAAGGGGGGAGGGTGCCACCTAGTGGATAAATGCGGTAGTGCACCAGTAGTTCCACCGAGGTAGATCCCTAACAGGGCTAATTAGAGGGAAAAAGGGAACTAGAGAAGAAAGAAAAAAATTAAATAAGTAGGTAGGCTGCTGGATTTCCTGGTAGGGGAGCTTACTGAACACCTAGTCGGCCTTTGGGTAATTACATAATACAGAGGTTTAGCAGCCGTAATACATACTTTCTCAACCTTCTAGGAAGGGCTTAGTTCTATTCCCATACAAGGGTTGAAGCCGTGGAGTTTGTTGTATTATGTTTTGGGTGTAGGTATTCAAGCCAGGCGGAGACACAGAGGGTATTGTTGAGCGGAAAAAGCTGGAGAAGAGGAGGTAGGCAGAGAGAAAATTGTACTTAGTAAGTAGTATAGTAGCACATAGGCATACAGTGACAATACACTTTTAGGCAAGATTTAAAACTCACAACTGTTTCAAGCAACAAACTATGCAGCAATTGACATAAACAATTAAAAAGCAAAGCTGTCTAAGAACACATGCAGGAGTTGGTATAATGAGTGGAATTGGCCAGCACACTGTACTCTTAATTGATACTTAAGCGCAGTTTTGTTGGTAGTTAGCGCTACGCTATTTGACCAACTCATACGCTGGAGTGGCGTGGTTAACAATTCAGATAGGCGCACACCAGAAAGTAAAATACTAGTGCAACACTTATGTGGCATGAATAGTATTAAGCGTAGGATGCTAACCAGCACAAAAATCTGCTCAGAGAGACACGTACAATTTAAATGACCAAACGCTGCTTAGTCAACGCACGTATTAGAGTGGCGTTCTTTTAATTTGAGCAGTGTTCACAGAAGGAAAGAAAAACATGCAGTACTAAAATAGAGTTGTCAATTGACGCTAACTAGCACAGTTGAACTATATTGAACACTGCATAAACAACACACGTGTTAGAGTGGCTTTCTGATAAATTGAACAGCATTCACAAAATAAAAGAAAGAAAAACATGTAATACAAACAATAGAGTTGTTGAATTACTCTAACTAGCAATTCTTTGAACAGCGTTCACAAAATAAATAAAGAAAAACATGTAATGCAAACAATAGAGCTGTTGAATTACTCTAACTAGCAATTCTTTGAACAGCGTTCACAAAATAAATAAAGAAAAACATGTAATACAAACAGTAGAGCTGTTGAATTACTCTAACTAGCACAAATGAGCTATACTGAAGACTGCTTAAGCAACGCACGTGTAGCAGTGGCATTCAGTTTGAGCAGCGTTCACAAGAAGAAAAACAAACAATACAAAAAGATAGAAATGTTGATTGATGCTAACTAGCACAATTGATCGATATTGAACTCATTCTAGTACAGGACGGTTAATACACAATTCAGCCGTAATGCATACATTCAGTAAATGGACATAGCTGAATAAAAAGAAGCGAGTAACCTTATTCAAGTTTATGACAATAATGGCATACAAAATCTGACAGGGCTGTACTTTTATAACACTTTAAGCTTTACACCAAATAGCAGTACCATATTACGCATACAAGAATTCACCTTACTTGTGTTGCCGACGCAGCTCCACACTAGCACCAGGATACACAGCAACCAAAGAGGGATTTGCTAAAGGGAAAATGCGCCCTAGGGTTATTTTATTTATATATTTTATTTATATATTTATTTGCATAGTTACTGGGGTAGTGCACTGATCTCAATGGACCATTTGCAGGCGGCCCAGGTGAATAGGATCACATAAGAAATTAACAAAACATATCTGTATATACAAGGATATGCTAAAAATGTATACATGTTTACAGATGCAAGAATGTGCTGCAACATTTAGTTCAATAAACAGTTTACAGTGTCAAAACATGGATGGAAAATGGAATTATGTTTAGCAGAGTTTTTTGGTTAAGGTGTTGCCATAATTGAGATGGATTACGTTACAGGGATACCAGGATATCATTATATGGAGAGCTATGAAGACATTAGAAGAGGTGAGCATAAAGAGTTACAGGGGAGAAGACAGAGAAATGGTGAGAGAGACATGCAGAGAGAAGAGGAGTAGAATGAAGAGATGCAAAGAGTAGGGGGGAAGGGGGTATGTGAGGCAGTAAGTGGGGGGATGACAGGATGAGATAAGGAAGGATGAAATAGAGATAAAGGGGTGTGAGAGAGTTGCAAGGTTTATGTAATGTGACCTTTGTGAGTGCAGTTGCACTTTGTTTAGATGAGCTGTTATCTGAAGTTCAAGCACTTCTGAACGTCTCTGAGAGAGGAATGGAGTCCCATGGTTTAGATGATAGGATGGACAATGCATGTTCAGTGTAATGACGTTTAGTTTTTTTGAGTTAGTAGTGTGGGTCTGAGATTGAGAAATGCGTATGAGATTATATGTGGGAGTTTGGTGAAAAGTTTGAGAGAGGAAGATGTATAAGGAATTGTGAATTGTTGGTCCTAGTAGAAGGTTAACTTTCAAATGTTCTGTGAGACATTTAGCTTTGGCAAGAGTTAGGGAGTGATGTTAGTAATGAACTGGCATATTTTATTGCAGATTTGTGATACTCACAGGAGGCAGCTTTATTTGTTCAAGTACAGTTTGTTTACAGTGCAAAATTTAAAATAAAGTTCACTCTTAACAAAAAATGTAAACAAGGACACATTTGGCTTACATTCCACTTCTGATTCACCAAACCAGTTTTAGTCTTTTATTGAAGTGCCAAAATTCCTTACAGTTCTTATGAAGTGCAGCTCTGTTCAAGCTGTGTCACACACTCAGTATTAGCTTCCACAACAAGGATCTTGGTACTGCACAAATACATAGTTTCTTCTGATACTCCGCAGGTAAATCCACAGTTATGTTCCTGGCACTTCCACAGAGTCTTCTGATTACGGTTCTCCCAAGAGTCTCCACTAGTCCCTGAAAAGTCTACAAAAACTAGGCATAGAATGAAACTTTGTCAGCATCACACGCTATGCACCCAAAGCTGACACATAGTATAATGTCTAGTAGTGGTGTTGTAAAGAAATCCTTACCTGAGCCATCTAGAGCAGTGAGGTTTAAGTCTTAGCAAAAATCAAAATCAAATACTGCACCAATTGTATCATTTTTAAAAAAGAGTCATTGTAAGACAAATGGCCTCAATTCCAGTACACCAGACTAATTCATAAACAAACATTTTTAGTGATTGGTGACTCCATAGTGAGACATGCAGACTTCCCACTCACTTGGCTAGGATGAACTGTCTTTCAGGTGCCAGGATCTAAGATGTCTCAAGGGCCCTTAGGACCCTTGCATCAGACAAATATAACTATGACTTGGTAATTGTACATGTGGGGCTGGATGATTTGGGGTGAAGAAAAAAATAAGGGAGATGCACAGAGACATGTCTGAGCTGTCTTTGTATGTCATAATGCATGTCATAAATGCTGGTAAGACCCTTCTCCATAAATGATGCATAGTTAGAAAGAAAAGATGATGGACTTTGACAATTGGATAAATGATTGGTGTGATTCTAGGGTTATCCAGTATGCTTCAGTATGGAACAAGATGCTTGAAAGTCCTACTTGCTTTGCAAGGGGTGGGTTGCAAATCTCATTCAAAGGCTCTGTATACTGGATAAACCACTCGCTGACCGCCATAGTGCCTTTTTAGGCAAAGTTCAGTCAATGTGTTATACACTAGTATGCTTATTATCAATGTCAAAACACAATCAAATTAAGGTACCTCTGCTCAATGCCACAAGTCTAAACAACAAGCTGACCAACCCTGAGGCACTCCTGCATTTGAAAGGCAAACATATACATATACATATAATCACTGAAACGTAGTGTGAATGCCCAGAAAGCAGTCCCTTCATACCTAGGTTTAGCACCTACATTGCCTTCGGATCCAATGGCAACTGTGGTGGTGTGTCCAAGTTTGTCAGAGACCACATCACCTCTAGACTAGATTCCCAGAGACCCACAAATGCAACTTATTAAACTTCAAATCATGCTAAACAAAATCAACTATTAATTTATAGCCTGTTGCAGGACACTTTCCATGACACTAGACATTCATATCAGATTCCTACATGTCATACATGAACTCCCCATAAATAACAACCCCATCTTTCTGAAAGATGTTAACTACCCATCAATTGACTGGCATACCTACACCTTCAATGTAGATAATACACAATGTTTTAGATCTAAAAAAAAAAAAACTCAGTGGACCAGATTGTTACTAGCCCAACTAGATGACAAAATATTCTTGACCTGGTACTTAAAACTTGTAGCATCATCATGTACAACTCCACTAGTAATGCCCTCTCTACATTAAATCTGACCATAAGCTAGTAACCTTTTCTCACATACTGACTAAACCCTCTGAAATCAATTTAAATACATTCAAAGATGTCAAGCATGCAAATCTCCTCAAAATGTCCTTTCATTTCATTGTTGCAGTATTCTTTACATTAGAGATCCCCTGTCAAGGGTGGCCCAATGTCTGGCCAGTACACCAAAGCCTTTAGGTTGCCTTAAGGTACACTGTACATCACACGCATGCTCCTTGTAGGGCATAAAAGTGATGTCCGGAAGTACCATCCTGAGAACTTCTTTGCTGCCAGTCAGAACACCATTGCTTGATCATCAATCTGAATACCCATTCTATTGCTGGTTCAGCAAGCCATTTCAGATAAGTGCCCCGTTGGAGTTCTTTTTTCTTACCCTTTTTATTGTTGTTTGTGGGGTTTCATGTCATCCAGTAAGGATAAATGCCAGTGTGGCGACAGTTTTTTCCATAAAGACCACCATGACCAATGTCTTTTTTTGCTTAGGTGCCTCTCACAATTATATGTTCTGTTCCATTTGTCAGGCTTTTCTACCCAAACCTCTTCAGAGTAGACTATCTTCTTTGGCACTTTATCTTTAAAATCAGCATCTTAAGCTTCTTGTGAAAGACATGATGGAGGGTACTTCCCACTCTGAGGGACAGCATTCAGTGATGAAAGTCTAGAAGTCTAGGCCAGAATCTTCTGCTGCTCATCTTCCGCTGGATATCTTTCCCAAGGCAAGTGAATGCCTAGAGGTTCGCCCAGCTTTGTCATTGGATTCTTCTGCCGTGACCAGGTTGGAGGCCGGTGGGGATCCGACTTTAACCAACTCCCAGGAGGCTTTGCAGATGTCCATTTCTGATGCTCATGGGGAACCACATCTGATTATTCCTGACGGGGCTAGGGGTGTTCCTCCGATATTAGTCAGAGAAGTCCCTACTACCATCATTGAATCCTGTCCTAGGTCAGACCCTTCCAAATTTTATAAGGCAGTCGTCCCATTGAAGAAAAAGTAAAGGATTAAATGTATTTTTCCTTCTCCTAAGGATCCACAGAGTGAATGGCAGGTCTTCACTCAGGGTTTGTTTAGTGCTTTGATGGCATTAAAACCTCCTCAGGGAGTTTCTGTTTCAGCACCCCCTTGGTCCTCTACTCCCCTAAAAAGATCCAGGGAACAGGATTCCTCAGAGGAGGAGTTGGATTCAGATGAGGAATCCCTTACTTACCCTTCTCTGATTCTTATCCTTTGGACTGTGAATCAGAGGAATAGGAAACTACCAGTTCTGATACTCCGTTTGAAGATATTTCTTTTGGGGACACAGTCACCAGGATGATGGAGTTCTTTAAATGGAATTGTGCTGAGGTCTCTGAGATACATAAAAGATACTATGAGTTGCTACAGATGGGCTCTCCTAAACCTTCTGCTGTTCCTCCTGTTTTGGCTGCCTTGTAAGATGCATTTTCCAATGCTTCTAAGGCTTCAGACTCTCAGCCCTTACTCTCAGGAAACCTGATAGATTCAGTAGGGTGCCTGCGTACTGTATATTGTTGTACAAGTCGGTGGTGTCTGTAACCTCTGATAAGCCCTCTCAGATGTTTCCTTCTCCCAAGTTACTATTGCCTGATAAAGATAGCAGGACCATGGAAAGGCTAGGCAGGAAGGGTTTACACCTCTGCTACATTGGCTTTTAGGGGTGTTAATCATCTGACCCATATGTCCAGGTACTTGTTGGTTGTCCTATCCCAGACTTGTCACGTGATTTCTGATCTTCCAGATACTGAGGGTAAAACTTCTGCTCTTTCCCTATTAGGGACTTCCTCCTCCCAGGTGGCTCGTCATTCCCTCAAGTGTAGTTATGATGTAACAGATACTTCCTCTAAGCTGCTTTTGGGTCAGTGATGAGGAGGCATTCTTGGCTTTGGCTTCAACCCTTTCTGATGATATTAAGGCTAAGTTGATGGATGCCGCTGTTGATGATAAACACTTAATGTGATGTTGTCAATCTTGTCTTTATTCTCACTGATGGGTCGGATCTGTCTCGGCCATTACATAAGTTTGAGGTCCTCAGCCAAGCTCGTGAGCATTTTCCCTACCCATAATGTAACTGTTCTATAACCTCAGATCTCGTTTGCCATGCAGCGAAGAGGTTCCTGTTTGCTAAGCTCTAGGCTAAGTATTGCTAATTGTTTATTATTATTATTATATCTTAGACCTTCTTTTTGCTAGTGTGAGTCTTCCCTTCCCAGTTTCCAACACTTGACAGTTTCCACCCGTCTAAGCTAGAGGGTGAATATCATCGTCTGATTTACTTAGAGGATTATTTTCTCTCCCTTTCCTCCCTCCTCTAATCATCCATTTAAGTTAGAGGACGATGTTTGTGTGTATTGTTTAAAAAAAAAAAAGTTTTTCTCTTAGTATTTCCCACTACCCTTTTCTGTTTCTGCTTCAGCGTGTTTGGGTGTGCATGTGTTTTCAGTTACTATGTCTCAAAAACAGGAAGGGAAACCATTAGGTTTCAAAAAGTGTGAAAAATGCGGGAAGATGGCCCTTAGTGATTCTCACATTCTCTGTGTTTATTGCTGGGGGCCTGTTCATCTCCAAGAAACTTGCTCCATATGTCATGCTTTCAGTCAGAGAGCGCTTATAGAGCATAAAAATAAGTACATTAGGTTTATGAAAAAAAAAACCTTTTTAGATGCTATTTTTGTCAGAGTCATCAAAATCTCCACAGAAGACTTCAAAAAGGGCATCTTCGACTCGAAAAGCTTTTTCGGAGCTGAGACCAAAAACCTGTCAACTCTCTGCTCCACCAGTATCTTTGAAGCAAATGGTCAGTCCTGGATCCAAGACTACCTCGGAGCCGACAGAACCTTCGGCTCTGACGTCTTCTGTGCTGATAGGGACTCCACATTGGAGCTGATCACCTTCACTTGAACCAGTGACTTCACAGCGCCCATCACCTTTACCCCCATCTCTTTCTACTTGGTCTTCCAGGAGTTTGTCTGATGAGGATGTGGATAGGGTTGTGCAGAGGTTACTGAAAACTCTGGCCTTGGCCAAACTCTTGTTGGATCAGATCCCAAAGGAATCGGATCAGATGCAGTCCACCTCTCTAGTAACTGTTCCTCCTCCAATCTGTCCTTCAGTTTCAGAGCCGGAAGACTCCGATCTCCAGATTGTGTCTGTGTCAGCTCCAGGACCGTAGGTTTCCTCGGAGCAGACATTCACACTGAGCATTTCCCATTCTGAGAAGGACACTTGTAGGAGTTGACACTCTCTGGTCGGATCCTTCGAGCCAGCTCAGATCTCTCCAGATCTGACTCTGTGTCTCAGGGCTTCAGCGCAGGTGAGTTCTGCTCCTACCTCAGCTTCGGAGCTTCTGTCACTGTTTCTGTGGATGTCTTCAGCTCCAACTTCTTTGTCAAATCCGGGGGAGTCCTCGGGGTGGGGGCAGTCAGCCTTCAAAGTTATGAGGAGAGGTTTGATTCCTATCAAGTCTATGGCACATCCTTCATTGGATCTTCCTACCTCTGTGGACCAGTTGTCTTCATCCTGTCAGGTAACCCTTCCATTGGATCACAGAGAGCCCAGGCCTCAGATTGTCTGCCATGAGACCCCCCCCTTCCAAAACCTCTCCAGAGCATCCCACTGAGTTGGTCCGTTGGAAGAGGACCTGCAAGAGGAAGCACCTTGACTCCCCAGAGGAGTCTATCACATCAGACACTGACCTCGATGAGGCAGAAGGGTCCTCAAGGTCACCTCCTGAAGTTGGAGACATCCTGGAATTATTAAAACAGAGAGGTGACTGGCAGTCCACCCTTTCGGCTGAGGAGTCAGTTTACCTGAAGGCCTTTGGGTCTCCCCCTTCCTGCTCTTCGGTGACTCCTCCTTCTGATGAGCTTATGGATTTAATCTCTAGGAAGGCCTGGGAGACCCCAGATTCCATAGAGCCTACTCCTAGAAGGCCAAACAAGTTCATTACTGCCCCAAAGGATAAAGGGTTTCTGTCTAAAGGAGTTGCAGTTGATGCCATGGCCATGGTGGTGACCACAAAAAAAGGAGCTATCCGAGACCAGCTCCTCTGTCCATCCTCCTAATAAAGACTCTAGGACTATGGATAGATATGGGAAGCGAGTGCTTTTCATCAGCGACCTTTACCCTTCAGTCTCTGAACTACCTTACCCACTTCAGTAGGCTACAGAGGGACCTGTTAAAGGAATTCACAGACTCCCTCCAAGGAGCAGTAGCTGAAGCAGTAGCAGATAAAGTTAATGCTCAGCTCACCACCCTCATTTATGTAGTAAACCCTTCCATGAGGCTCATATCGTATACAGCAGACAAAACTAGTAGAGCTGCGGGTTCAGGTAGTGCTCTTCAGAGACCGGCCTGGATGTGCCTTTGTGACTTCTTGGAGCATTTCAAGTGTACCTTTGTTAACGCCCCTTTAGATGGCTCCTCTCTTTTTTGGCTGAAAGTGAAGGAAACTCTCATCAGGTGTGAACAAGAAGGCAAGACCTTGTCTGCCATTGGAGTATGTTTTTCTTCACCCACCAGACCTTTTCCAAAGGGTCAGAGGGGTAGTGGGGAAATGTGGTGCAGAAAATCTCACAGGTCTTTCCATGACACACAAGGTGAAGGTTTCCCAGGGGCAGAGGGGGGAACAATAATGGTAGACGCCGCCCTCATGGTAGAAGAAGCCCACTTAATCAGGGCTCCAGAGTATCTTTCTTTGGAGGGCCCTATCAGCACTCCTGAAGAAGTGCCCGATTGCTTGCCTCTGGAGGCAGTTGGGGGTTGTTTATCTATGCACCAAGAAACCTGGAAAAGCATCACAAATAACAAATGGGTACAGAGTCTTGGGGATATGTCATTCCCTTCACCTATCCTGCTCCTATGAGCACATCAGTTCTGGACGTTTCACCCAGTCAAAAGGAACATGCAACCTTAGAAATTCAAAAGTTGCTAAACAAAAGAGTCATCCAACAAGTCCCTGCAGACCAGAAAGGATCCAGAACTTACTTAAGGTTCTTTTTAGTCCCAAAAACAGGGAACTGGAGACCCATCTTGGATCTCTGCATTCTAAACAGGTATGTGAAAAAGAGCAAGTTCCGGATGGTAACACTGCAGTCGATAGATACTTCCACTGTTGGAAAAAGACAGTTGGATGTGCTCCCTAAACCTTCAGGATGCATACTACCACATTCTAATGAGCAGACGATCCAGAAGGTTTTTACGCTTCTGGCTAGGAGCCAGTCACTTTCAGTTTTGAGCTCTGCCCTTTGGTCTCACTACAGCCCCCAGAGAGTTCACCAAATGCTTGTCAGTAGTAGCAGCTCACCTGAGATGCAAAGGATTCCGTGTGTTTCCATATCTGGGCTACTGGTTCATCTCTGCCCCGACCAGACATTTTCTTCAGAAAGCCAGGGACTATGCCCTTCAACTTTGTTCATCCCTTGGAGTCGCCATAAATTATGAAAAATCTGCTCTAGAGCCATGTCGGTCCTTGGTTTTCATAGTAGCACAAATAAACACATAAATTATGTAAGCAAAGCTTCCCCAAGAAAGAGTACATGATCTTTGGTGTTGTGTAAGGATGCTGATCAAAAAGAGAAAGGCTTCTGCCAAACTAGTCCTACAGGTGCTAAGCAAAATGTCTGCTTCAGTTGTGCTAATACCACTAGCTCAACAACATATGAGAATCCTCCAGTGGCTACTTTTAATACAGTGGTCCTTTCAGGATCTTCCAATGTTGCACAGGAGTATACCAACCAACTCTTGCAATAGAGACCTTCAGTGGTGGCTTAACTCTCCCTTAGTCTCTTAAGGCCGTCCCTTTCTTCCCCCTCAGCCCAAAGCTACAGTGACCACAGATGTGTCCCAGATAGGGTGGGGGGGCATTATCTCAGGAACACAGTCCAAGGCACTTGGCAAGAACACGAGGCCCATTTGCACATAAATGTTCTAGAGATGAGAGCGGTGCTCCTCGCATTGCAAACATTTCAGAACTCTGTCCCTCTCGGTACAGTAGCAATTCAGACATGTCTGTGGTCTGGTATATAAACAAACAATGGGGAACCGGATCTTACCCCTTATGTTGAGAAGCCCTGAGGGTCTGGCAATGGGCAGAGTCCTCCAACCGATTTCTCATAGCAACGCATATTCCGGGGAAATCCAACTTGATTGCAGACAAACTGAGCAGAGCCATTTTTTGGCCACAGAAGTAGTCCCTTGGTCAAAGTGGCAGAAGAGATCTTCCGCTAATGTGGCCAGCCTAGCTGCAATCTCTTTGTGTCACCCATCAGTGCCAACTACTTTGCCCTGATCCCCCTAGCAGGGGAGTCACCAAGGGATGCCCTTGTTCATGATTGGCCCCTAGGACTTCTTTATGCTTTCCCACCAATACCTCTGATTCCCAAATTTCTACAGAAAGCAAACTTGCCAGAGACCACAGTAATCCTAATTGCCCCCAGCAGACATGGATGTTCATCATGTTTCATTGCTGCAGTCATTACTCTTGGGGTTATCCTGCTGGCAGGCTACCTGCAGTCAGCCTGAATTCCAAAGTCTAGGTCCAGCGTCGGTTGCTGTCGCCTCTTCCCTGACGTCAGAGCTCCAGGGGTATAAAAGATGCAGCCGATGCCATTTTCTTCAGTCTTTCTTGCCACGCGGTGCCCGAAGCAAAAGCAGTTCACAAGTGCCGGTCGGCTGACTCCTGAGATTTTCACAGACGAATTTCAGATCCAGAGTCTTCATTAAAGCTAAGTACCCCATTGGGGAAACATTATTCTTGCTCCAGACCAATATCAGAAAAAGTTAATTGTATTTCTTGTGGGAAGCAAATACCTCATAAGGATTTTCATTCTTACTGTATTCCTTGCCTAGGCCCTGATCATAATGTTGTTAGCTGTCAGTTTTGTGCTAGATTCAACCAACCCACTATTATGCGTCGGTTTGATTTTGCTTTTCATTACTTTGGCCGCAAATTCAATGATATAATGCCGTCGGAACAGCCGACGACCGGAGTTTCTAAAAAACGCAAGGATAAAGAGAAGGACAGGCATCTGAGATTCAAAACCGATGATGAGGCTTCAGCTAAGCCAGTCGCCGGTTCACCGGTTCTCAGTGAGGCGCTTTCGCAGCCCCTGATGCCCGCTAACCTCAGAGCCACAGGCCGCTGACGACTCCGACGTGGAGCCAGCTAGGCCTCTGGATACTCAAGGTATTGGACACTCGGAAATCATCCCCTCAGATGGGTCTGGAGCCAGTGAGCAGACATGGCTTCTGAGGGTGTTTGCAGACCTACACAGCTATATGTAAAGCCTACTTCAGCTTCTAAAGCAAAGACTAAAGCAGCTTTAAAGACAAAGAAACAAGTACAGCATTCTCCAGGACAAACTTCCATGCCTAAGAAACAGATGCTCAACATGGCCGAAGACGTTATTACCGTGATCAGGGGTTCCCATCACCCACCAGACAAGAGGCCTAGGCAAGAGACAGACTATGACTCTTCAGATCAGGTTTCCATTTCCTCTGACTCCTCTTCTGTACAGGAATACTCTCTTCCTCCCTATGAGGATTCTGATGCTGAAGAATCTATCCCTTCAGCCTCTCCTGCTGAGGATTATTCTTTTGGGGAAACCCTGCATACCATGAGGGAGCACTTCCACTGGGAGAGCCAAGATTATTCAGAATCAAAGAAAAGGCTTAGAGATTTTTTTTTACTACCTCAGCACAGGCCTCTTGCTATTCCCCCTGTGCTAGACATTGTAGATGATATATTTACAGAATCCGGCCTTTCTCCTGATTCCTTACCTCCAGCTCCTGTTAAACCATACAGATACTACAGGGTTCCAGACTCACATAAATTTCTTTATAAAAACCCTGCTGCTGATTCAGAAACTATTTCTCAGGGTCCCAAAGGGGTTAAGGCCGCTACTGCAAAAAACCATATCCCTTCTGACAGGGATTCAAGGGCACTAGACAGATGGGGAAAAAGGTTTACACTTCTGCTACTTTGGCTGTGAGGGCTTTAAATTGTCAATTTCATATGATTAAATATCAGCAATACTTAATGTCATTGTTAAAACAGAAAATATTGGCCAACTCAGATTGTGCAGAAAGTAAGGAAATACAGGATTTATTGCATGCAACTGAACAGGTGGGAAAGCATACATTGCAATGTGGTTTTGATTCTCTGGAGGCCTCCTGCAGGGCCACAGTTACGGGTTCTGTCATTAGAAGACATGCTTGGTTAAAGGAACAAAATCTGCCTGATCATGTTAAAGCAAAATTATTAGATGCTCCATTACAGCATGATTCCTTATTTGGTGTTAAAGCAGAGGAGGTTTTAAAGAAAATGGAGGACAAAGCGAAATCAATGCAAACGGTAAAGGATTTCTTACAGGTACAGCCACCAAGATTTAGCAGGAACTGGCCTACAAAAAATTGGTCCTTTCCAGTGTCAGACAGGCCACAAAGAGGCAGATACAGACGCCCCAGAGGCAGACCCCAGCCCCCAGCCCCAGGGCTCATACAGGCTTAAACAGTGGGGCGCTTCTACCTCCAAAAGTGGAGAAGACAAAGCACAGCCATACAGGAACCAGTCCCATTGACTTGCCTTTACCAGCACCAAACACTTATTATCTTGCAGCCCCCTTAGGGGGAAAACTAGCACTTTTCTCTCAAAATTGGCACATGATCACCCAGGACAAATGGGTATTGAATATAGTGTCCCAAGGCTACAGGTTCCACTTTCACACCCTGCCAAAGGTAAAAGGTATGCCAAACCTGCCACACAATCAATGGGCAGAGGCACAAAAACAAGTTTCGTCCCTTATAAACATGAGGGCTATTCAGCAAGTACCACAGCAAGAGCAGGGACAAGGATGTTACTCAATACTTTTCTTTGTACCCAGAAAGGACAAAGCCTGGAGACCAATACTGGACCTGTCTATTCTAAACACATTTCTGGAAGTTCCAAAATTCAAAATGTTATCTCTGCAGCAGCTTCTGCCCATGCTGGGCAAGAAGGCTTGGCTTGTAACTTTGGACCTAAAAGAGTCATGCCTGCATATCCCAATCAGACAATCTTGCAGAAGATACCTCAGATTCATAACTGGCTCAATGCACTACCAATTCTCTGCACTGCCCTTTGGCTTATCTACTGCGCTCAGGGTCTTCACAAAATGCCTGGCACCAGTAATTGCATTTTGCAGACAAAGAGGAATTCAAATATATCCTTACTTGGACGACTGCCTTATACAAGCAGAGAACAAGGACACTCTACTAAAGTGTCTGGCGTTCGTAAAAAGATTATTAATTTGCCTAGGGTACACAGTAAATCAAAACTAGTACCCTCTCAAGAGATAATATTCCTGGGTGCAAGCTTAAATACAACTGCCCAGATGGCTTATCTCACACCAGACAAAGGCAACTGACTTCTTACTTAAAAATGTTGGCAACAAAGACCCAGTTATCTGCAAGAAAAATTCTGCAGGCTTTGGGCTTCATGGCATCCTGCATTCTGCTAATTCCATATGCCAGACTGCATATGAGGAAACTTCAATGGTACCTAAAAAGTGTCTGGACTCAACATTGTCAAAGCATGGAAGCATTCATTTCCCTCATTCCTTGCCTGCAACAGGAGTTTTGATGGTGGGCACAGGCCTGTCACCTTAACAATGGACAGCCATTCACTCTACCCACAGCCAGGCAGTCAATAACAACAGATGCATCAGATTATGCCTGGGGAGCACACATGGCAGGAAAATGTATTCAGGGCACATGGCCCACAAGTTAAATGCATCTACATATCAATCAAAAAGAGATGCTGGCTGTTCAGAATGCCCTGGCAGCTTTCAACGACCTACTCCATCCAGGACAACTACTAATAAGGACGGACAATACTACAGTCATGTGGTACATAAACAAGCAGGGAGGCACACATTCTTACCTCCTCTACAGACAAGCCATGACTTTGTGGGACACAGCATTGACTTATCAAGTACATCTGCAAGCACAATTCCTGCTAGGAAAGAACAATACTCTGGCAGACAAACTGAGCAGAAACCTCACGGATCCCCACAAATGGAAACTGGATCCACAAGTCTTCAACATGATAACAAAGAAATGGGGATGCCCAGACATAGATCTATTTGCCTGTCCTCACAACTGCCAACTACAGAGATTTTGCACAAGGACTTATCACAACCAAGCATAGAAATTAGATGCTCTGTCATTCAGCTGGAAAAATCTAACAGCATATGCCTTTCCTCCTCTGCCTCTCCTCCCCAAGGTACTCCTAAAGGTCAGACAAGAGAAGCCAAAAATTATTCTGATTGTCCTAGAATGGCCACGCCAGCACTGGTATCCAATCCTAAAAAACTTGTCTCAAGGCCCAGCCTGGACATTACCTCTAATTCCTCACTTACTGACCCAGCGAAACAATCAGATTCTGCACAGCCAACTCAGGACCCTGAATCTGGCAGCATGACGAATAATGTAACCATTCAAAACACTCCTCTCTCTAAAGCAGTGATGGATGTTATTTTGGAGGCCAGGAGGCCCAGTACCAGAAAATCTTATGCAGAAAAATGGAAAAGATTCTGTGTTTGGAACCAGGCACAAGGAATTGACACATTTGTACCAAATATTCCTCAGATTTTACAATACCTAACTGAGATGCTGGACAAAGGCCTATCCTTTTCATCAATTAAAATTCATGCCTCTGCTATTTCAGCTGATTACAATACGGAACCTCCTATTTTTTCCCATCCATTGCTAAGGCAGTACCTCAGAGGGGCCAAAAACATAAGACCTCCAAGAAGAGCCCCAATACCTGCATGGGACCTCAATTATGTCTTGGAAAAACTCACACTGCCGTCTTTTGTGCCAGCCAATGCAGCTGATATAAAGTTTTTATCTTGGAAAACAACTCTGCTCCTAGCAATAACCTCTGCAAGACGAGTTTAAGAGCTACAGGCACTCATGGCTGTGGAACCTTTCATCATTTTCCATCTGGACAGGGTTTCTCTAAGGACGAACCCAACATTTATGCCTAAGGTAGTGTCCAGTGTGGCCCTTAACCAAACCATTCATTTGCCTACCTTTTATCCAAACCCACAGAATAAGGGTGAGAGACTTCTGCATTCTTTGGACATACACAGACAACTATGCTTCTACTTCGACAGAACTAAAGCTTTCAGAAAAACTGAGCAACTTTTAGTGGCATATGCTGCAGGATCACAAGGAAAGCCTATCTCTAAACAGACTTTTTCAAAATGGATAGGCCACTGCATTCGTTTCTGCTACTCACAACATGGCAAATCAGTGCCCAAGGGCATTAGGCCCCATTCAACCAGGGCAGCAGCCACTTCAGCAGCCTTTCTCAGAGTACCAACCAAAGACATTTTAGAGGCTGCAACTTGGAGTTCAGTGCACACTTTTACAAAGCACTACCATTTACCTCTCTACTCTAAATCCAGAGCAGGCTTTGCCACTGCAGTTCTGCGGGGCCTTATAGCCTCACCTAATCCTATTTAGGCCCAGCCACCCAACCTCAGCTTTGGGATTCAACCCAAGAGTAATGACTGCAACAGTGAAACACGATGAACATAGTACAGCTGTGTACCTACCATAAATGTAGATGTTCAAGTGTATTCACTGTTGCAGTCCAGGTTACCCACCCACCATCCCCCTTTTCTTTGCTGGGACTTACCTGTACTTCTTTATCTTATACAACTTATGTGGTGTATTTGCTTGTAGATGAAGGAAATGTTTATTTTACTGCATGCATAATTATTGGCATACTTTTTTAGCCTACCATTTTGGGGGCACCTGACATCTGGGGCAAGAAAAACTGAAGAAATGGCATCAGCTGCATCTTTTATACCCGTGGCACTCTGACATCAGGGAACAGGCAACAGCAACCGACGCCAGACCTAGACTTTGGAATTCAGGCCGACTGCAGGTAACCTGCCAGCAGGATAACCCCAAGAGTAATGACTGCAACAGTGAATACACTTGAACATCTACATTTATGGTAGGTACACAACTGTACTTTCCCCCTTATCCGGCCTCATGTACAGAACAGTCCTTGTATCCTTGACCCAGCTCTGGATCTACTGACCCATCCATCAGGAGGACTTCATCCCTGCCTACACAATCTCAAACTGACAGCTTGGATGCTCCACTTCCCATGATAGCCAGGTTTCCTCTGCTTTCTTCTCCAGTAAAACACATTTTGCTTTCTTCCCACAAGAATTCTACTCGGAAACTGTACAAGAGTAAATGGCAAAGATTTGTGGCTTGGTCCAATCTTAATCACATAGATCCATTCACGGCTCCTTTGCATTCTATTCTAGAATTTTTAGCCAAGTTATTCAATGAGGGAGCTGCTGCAGCTACTATTAGGGTTCAATTAGCAGCAATTTCTACTTTTCACAGGAGATAATGGTACCACTATAATGTCAAACAAACTTTGTAAAGCATTCCTCAGAGGTACTTCCTTAATTCACCCTCCATACAGAAACCCTATTCCACCTTGGGATTTGAACTAATAATAAACACTTGTTTTGTGAAGCTGCTGCTGATATGTTTAAGTCTCTTCAGGATATGGGAAAGGCTTTACAGGAACTTAAAGATGTGTTTGTTTCTCCTGTACCTAAATTTCAGAGAAACTACTCCAATAAGCCATATTTTGTTCACAACCAATCCCTCCCACCTCCTAAGGGCAAAAAGGATGGCAAGTGGGCTCCTCCTGCTAAGGCTAATCAGACTTCAGTGTCTCAGAGTTCTCCTTTGATAGATAAACCAGGTGGTATGTGACTATCCTATTCTTCCCAGTCACTTTCATCTTTCTGTTCAACTCTGTCTCTCTCTTCCTGTTTGGCTTCAGATTACTCAGGATTCCTGGGTCCTGTCTATTATTCGGCAGGAGTATTTCATGGTGTGGAAATCCCTTCCCTCTTGTATGTATATTCTTCAGCCCCCTCAGAAATAGCTCTCCTTTTTCCCAGAGGTGCTTTGGGACCTTTTGAATCAGGGTACTATTTCAAGAGGTGCCTGTGTCCCAAAGTGGGAGGGGGGGTTTACTCCAGGATGTTTCTAGTACCCAGAAAAGAGTACTTGGAGACCAATCCTATACCTCTCTCATCTAAGCACTTTTCTGAAGGTTCCCTCCTTTCGAATGTTGGCCCTTCAGACTTTGTTCCCTCTTTTCCTTCCTCAGGCTTATATGGTGTCTCTGGATCTCAAGGATGCTTACCTCCATATTCCAATCCATCCTGTTTTTAGGAAGTTTTTTTACATTTCTCTGTTGCTTCCTGGCATTTTCAGTTCTCTGCTTTGCCCATTGGTCTTTCTACTGCTCCAAGGGTATTCACCAAATGTATCACTCCTCTGATTGCTTTTTGCAGGATTCAGGGGATCCAAATATTTCCCTACATGGACGACCTCCTGTTTCAGGCATCCTCTCCAGAGATCCTGTTGCATAATCTACATTTTGCCATTTACATTCTACAAAGCCTGGGGTTCACAATACATTTCAAAAAGTCTTTTCTGATTCCTTCTCAGGACCATGTTTTTTCTGGGGTGAAGGATTTAGATGGCGTCTATTCTGGTATCCCTGTCTACTTCCAAGGCTGTGACACTCATTCACTCATTTCCTTCTTTCAAACTCCTCTTCATCTGGCCTCTGTTGCAGCCAGGGAGTTTCTGAGAGCTCTGGGATTCATGGCATCCACAATCTCTATGCTCCCTCTCCACATGAGAAAGTTTCCCTGGTTTCTGAAGTCAGTTTGGCTTCAACATACACATCCCCTAGAATTTGTAGTTCCTCTTCTACCTTGTCTCAAGAAGGAACTTCACTGGTGGATCCAGCAATTTTCTCTAAATTCAGGGCTCCCTTTTCACCCCCCTCTTCCCTCTCAGGACCTGTTCACAGATGCTTCAGATGTGGGATGGGGGAGCAGCTTTTGGCTCTCTAAAGATGCGGGGGGTATGGTTGCCTCTTCAAGAGAAAGAACATATCAGTGTCAAAGAGATGAGAGCTCTTCTGCTAGTGCTCCAGGTTTTTCATCCTCTCTTCTCCTCAGGACCTCTCAAGGTATTTACAAGCAATACCAGAATGATGTGGTATGCAAACAAATGGGGGAACAAGATCTTATCTTCTTTGCCAGTTGCCACTCTTGGTGTAGGATCTTGCTGTCCAGTATCAAGTGACTTCAGACAGTTTACATTCCCTTCGGTCAAAACATTGTGGCAGACACTCTGAGCAGGCCCTTAACTCAATTCCATGAATGGATGCTTCACAAGGATGTTTTTCTGGAAATTTCCCACTACTGGGGTACTCATTAAGTAGATTTATTTGCCTCCCCTGTAAATAGACTATTTCCTCTATTTTATTCCAGAGTCCCAGGTCCTCTGGTTTGGAAGTGGACTCCCTATCTTTATCTTGGAAGGGGATGTTTCTTTGTGTTCCTTCCCCTTCCCCTCATTCCAAACGTCCTGCCCAGAATTCAACAGTACGCTCCCAAAATCTTGTTAGTGAATCCCTTTTGGCCAAGACTGCATTGGCTCCCTCTTCTGCATTTAGGCAAGGGCAGTCAACAAAAGTTACCTCACAGAGTGGACGTACTTACAGAGGACAAGGGATCTCTCATCCATCCCCACCTGTCCACGTTTCAACTGACACTGTGGGTGGTAGGATTCTGATTCCACACATTCACCTTTTTTCTGAGGACGTGCTTAGGGTCCTGTGGAAACCCAATACTAGGAAATCCTATTTATCTAAATTGAAGGGGATTTCTGTTTGGTGTCTTTCTCGAAACCCAGATTTGCTTTCTGTGGATACTCCTTTGGTTCTGTTTTATCTTTGTGAATTGCTCAGTGCTGGGTTGGCTTATTCTTCTTTTAATGCCCCTTTATCAGCTATATCTGCTTGTCTGCCTTTATCCCCTCCTTTAGCTTCATACAGGAAGCCTGTTCCTCCTACCTGGGATCTTAATTTTGCTTTTGAAAAATTGACTGTGGCTCCTTTTGAACCTGCAGCTTTCAGCTTCCTTGCAGCTTTGCTCTTGGAAGACTGTACTTTTGTTCTGCCATACAGGTGTCTGAGGTTCAAGCCCTTATGGTTTGTCCTCCTCTTTTGTTTTTTATACGAGGACAGGGTGTCCTTGCAGACAAAGCCTTTTACGCCCAAGGTGGCGAATGAGTTGTCCCTTAATCAGTCTGTTCATTTGCCCACCTTTTCCCTTCTCCACAGTCTGCCAGTGAGAAGGTGCTACACGTATTGGATGTGCATAGACAACTCAGATTTTGTTTGGATAAAACTGTCTATTTAGAAATCTGATTAGCTTTTTTTTTCCTTTCATCCTAGGTCCTTAGAGTTAGCTATATCCAAGCAAACTGTTTTTTCTTGGATCTCAAAATCTATTTCAGTTATTTCTTTCATAATAAGAGCCTTCCTTATTCTGTTAAAGCTTATTCTACTAGGGCTGTGTCTTTTTCCTTTGCTTTTTACAACGGTTTGGATACTAATTCTATTCTTGAGGCAGCTACGTGGACTGTGCATACATTTACCAAGCACTACAAGTTGGAAGTAGTCTCCAGAGCTTGAACTGGTTTTGCTAGGGTCGTTTGTCGTGGCTTCTTAGTGGGTTCTGATGGTCCTCCCTCCTCTCAAGTTTCTTCCTGAGCTTTGGCCCTCTCCCTAATGTAAAGAATACTGCAACAGTGAAATGGAAGGACAGTTGTGTAAAATCTTACCATAATGATAGATGTCCTTCCATTTCACTGTTGCAGTATTCACTCCCTCCATCCATTTTCTGATCCATTTCTCTTCTGAATATACTGATTACCTCTCTTTTCCTAGGATTGGCATTCCTACAGGGGCTCTCATTTCTGAGGATGGTACACCCCGACGTCACCTTTATGCCGTACACTATGCAAGGAGCATACGTATGGTGCACAGCATACTTTAAGGCAACCTAAAAGCTTTGGTATACTGGCCAGACATCAGGCCATCCTTGGTAGGGGATCCCTAATGTAAAGAATACTGCAGCAGCGAAAAGGACATCTACCCTTATTTGTAAGACTTTACACAACTGTACTTTATCTGAACTCTTGAAGTTGACTTTTAACAGTTTTCCCCCAGACGTTATATCAACAGCAAGATTTGCAGAGGAGTTTTATACCCAGGTGAAAAAATGTATAGAATTGGCAGTCCCATCTAGATGCAAATACTATGGTAAATTTAAACCAACATAAATAAAATGTATAATAAAAGAAAAAAAACTTATTAGAGATTACAACTGCTATAATGACCCCAATTCAAGGAAAATGTTAGGATTTGGACTAAGAATTAAAAAAAAAAAAAAGACTACTGTGATGATATGAGCAAGTGCCAGCTTAGCCAGCTGGAGTTTTATAAAGAATATGTCCTTTGAATAAAAAAATGATTTATACAAGATGCTTGTGGTACAAATGTGTTAGAACTGTATGTTATTTGTATATCAAACTTTTTTTGTACAGATGCTTGTGCTGCAAATGTATTTGTGAGCTTTGCTTGTGCTGAAATGTATCAACAGTGCACCCTGCTGAAATGAAGAGAAATGCACATGTATATTTATAACGGAATTAAATGTATATGTTTTAATAGAGGATATGGCACAGCAGAGGTTAATATTAAGAAAAATAAGGGAAATGTAAATGAGCTGTTAAACCCTTAAATGATACACCATGGTGCTGCATAGGACTGGACACGGTGGGTCTGGGACAGAGCCTTTGTTTGTTAGCTCAGTGAAAAGAGGGGAGGCCCCAGGCACTGCCATAAACATTTGGATGTGTATTGTGGCCACCTGTGCTAACTTCCTGTCTCAGCTTCAAAGGGGAATACTGTGAGAACCTAGAGTCAGTTGACCAGATGATGTCATTCTGCCAGCTCTCTTAGAAATTATATTTTAGATATGCAAAAGAGAAATCTCAGCATATGAGCATTCTGTTTTGGGGAACCTAACTAGAAAGACCCTCACCCACAGCATCTTGCCTTGCAGTAGTAAGTAACTTAACTAGTAAACAGAAAAATTATTTTACATTCAGGTAGAAATATAGTGAAGCTTAGTTTAGATATTGTTTTTCTTTATTTGTCTGAGTCTGCCCATCAGAGTTCTTTTCAATATTTCCTGTGATCTGAACTATGTGGTTTACTGTGAATATATATTCAGTGTTTTCATGTACTTTTATTATTTATTATGAGTCTACGGTGGTACAGCAGTAGCGTTGTTACCTCACAGCAAGAGGTTCTCCTGTTCGATTCTCGGCTGGAGTGCCTTATGTGTGGAGTCTGCATGTCCTCCCCACGGTCGAGTGGCCTCCGAAAGACATGCATGAATGGGCGTGCCTTCGCTGAAGGTCGGGCTGGCAACTCGACACCATAAAAAGCGACTGCCAATCATTAGCAGACCGGAGTTCCGCTGTGGCGACCCCTAACCGGGAAAAGCCAAAAAGAAAAAACAACAACAACATTAAATATATTTAACATTTATTATAGCTGGTCCTTGTAGAAAGTGTCTAACCTTGGAGAGTACTTGTATTTATTTGGTGACACTGTGTAGGCCACTCCAGAAGGCCTAGCCATCTTGGTGAACTACTACCATTTGTATTAGCATTAATATTACACAGTGTAATTATACACCCTTTGTTAAAAGCCTTATAGTAACTGACTGGTGGCAGTGAATCTACCTTTTAGTCTGGGCAAAGTTGGTAGAGCAGGTAATCTGTGCCAGCCTTTCCCGTGTGTGTGTGCGTGTGTGTGCGCGCGCGTGTGTGTGTGTGTGTGTGTGTGTGTGTGTGTGTGTGTGTGTGTGTGTGAAAATTAAATCTTAGTGTGTGTGTCAGTTACTTGGAGTAGGGACATGAAGCACTGAGTTTACAGAGGGGGTGCTGGAGAACTTGGCTTGGACACTTGGCTGAAGACCTAACCCTACAGCTCTACCAGTGGGGAGTCTTATTGGGGACCTGGAAGGAGACAGATAAATACATCCAGGCACCAGGCTGAGTGTGTTCCCTGTGTGCTGTTAAGGGAAATTGTACTTAATGCAGAGTGGTCTGCATCTGGAAGTAGTGAGTGTTTCCATTTGTATTTCACATCCCTCTCCAGTGTCAGTGGTGAGGATTCCAACTCCTTGATTACTGGCCTAGTGTGGGGACAGCATATATTGGTGGCCATCAAATATTTGTAGCAGTGGTGGGCATCACAACTACTAGATGTACTAAGGCAACCTATGAGCTCAGGTTGGCTTCTGAAGTAAAGGACAGTTGCAAAACCTTCTTTAGTTGTATTGAAAAACTAAGAAACAGCACACAACAATACTAAATGGAAAAAAAAAACATTATTCTGACACAGTGGACTTTCCCAGTACACTAACAAGTAAATTTAGTACAAATTTCCTTCCTGAGATTGTCCAAAGACGTACAATACCATCATTTCTCAAATCCCCTATCATCACTAAAGAATATGTACTGAAAGTGCTGGTCAGGACTTGGAACACTTCCATGTTACTAGCTAATATACTGGTTTGTTTGTTAAACTGTACTAAACATACCATGGTGAAACCTCTCCATAAGTTTTTTAACCAGGCTGAGTCCCAAATGTATGTTGTACAGCACTGGTGATAATACTGCATAAGGATGGCCCTACTACCAGCCCAGGAAAGTATAGGCTTATCAGCCTGAAACATTTCATTTGTAATTATAACAGACTTGATTAGCATAAGCATTAAAAATCTAATCAGGCTAGATCCACAACAATTTGGCTTTGTAAAAGGTAGAAACTGTCTAATAAACGTGGTAAACTACTTCAAAAAGGAGCAACAGAAGCTGTTGACAGCAGTCACACTGTGTACACACAGCCTACCTTAATTTGGCCAAGATATTTGACACCATCCCCTACGCTAACATAATTAGTAACCTAAATGCTTTACAAATAGATCCCTATGTGGTAAAAAAGATAGAGCCCACATGGTGCTGGTGCCGGGGCAGCATCTGAGGACATGAAGGTGATCTGTGATGTCCCATTGAGCTCAGTGCTTGGTCCAGTTTTGTTCAGTAGTTAGGTCTTGTTTTTTAGTTTATAGGTCAGAGAACTATGTTTAACAAAAGTTTGCAGATGACTGCAAAGTGGGAGTCGTCCAATACCCCTCTGACAGATCTTACACTAACAAACGTGGTGTATTGAAAATGGGCTTAAAGTAAATGCTAAAAGTTGTATTTGGCAGACAGACCATTCCCTTAGCATATAGTATTGGCAGTAATCCACTCCAAAATGAAAATAAGCAACTTAAAATCAGATTTCTTCCAAATCAACATGTGTGTTCATCAGGGATGCTGAACAAAACCAGTACTTTTCAGTCTTTCTGTTGACTGAATACTTAACCAAGCTCTGTCCAAAAAAGTGCTACAAGGTTTGGTAAACTCACAGACTGACAGACCTCATCTGTGCTATTAACATGTTTGCAGAATTATATCTGGATGCTCAAAATGTCTTAAATTCTTTACTTTTGCGGCCTCCAAGTTGGGACTTGACATAAACTCTAAGAAAATAGTGGATGTAATGTATGGCATACAGAAAACCCAGCTTCTCCTTAAAGGTACACTTCTAGAATGTTTCATTTGCATACCTGGGCACAACAATATCAAGCACATTATCACTGATTCCAATGGTATTACTACCAGGACCGACCAGACATTAGTGTCTTTTTTTCCAAGATTTACTTTTGACTTTGGACCTGCAGTCAAATCTCCTTGCAAACAATACTCTGCTTATGTGCCTCATGGGCATATCCCAGGGCATTGTTATAACAAGTTGAAACATTCCTGTCATGCAGCCTGTGTAGTCGTTTACTGACTAAAAGATTAAAAAAAAAAAAAACAGCTTGCTTAAATCAGGAAGTTAGTCCATCATCAGGTAACCAAAAGATGTAATAGTCTGGCTATATATGGGGCAAGCAAAATCAGTGATGGCCTAACATTATCATTGCAGCACAAATAAAGTAGTTGAAAGTACAGAGAACAGCTCCGCATACGACTTTGGACCTGCAGTCAAATCTCCTTGCAAACAATACTCTGCTCATGTGCCTCATGGGCATATCCCAGGGCATTGTTGTAACAAGTTGAAACATTCCTGTCATGCAGCCTGTGTAGTCGTTTACTGACTAAAAGATTAAAAAAAAAAAAACAGCTTGCTTAAATCAGGAAGTTAGTCCATCATCAGGTAACCAAAAGATGTAATAGTCTGGCTATATATGGGGCAAGCAAAATCAGTGATGGCCTAACATTATCATTGCAGCACAAATAAAGTAGTTGAAAGTACAGAGAACAGCTCCGCATACGACTTTGGACCTGCAGTCAAATCTCCTTGCAAACAATACTCTGCTCATGTGCCTCATGGGCATATCCCAGGGCATTGTTGTAACACGTTGAAACATTCCTGTCATGCAGCCTGTGTAGTCGTTGGTTACTGACTAAGAGATTAAAAAAAAAACAAAAAACGCTTGCTTAAATCAAGCAGTTAGTCCATCATCAGGTAACCAAAAGATGTAATATTCTGGCTATATATGGGGCAGGCAAAATCAGTGATGGCCTAACATTATCATTGCAGCACAAATAAAGTAGTTGAAAGTACAGAGAACAGCTCCGCATACAACATGGTTGAACTTCTTGAAGGTTATTTTGCATGATTGCAGTTTAGTATACAAGATGTGTGGGCAGTAGAATAAAATAGTTGGAAGTAATTCTCTGTTTTCAGTGAAGACTGACAGAGAAGTGCAGGGCCATGGCCTTCAACGTGCTAATGACAAGTCAAATAAAACAACCTACATCCTTCATTGTGTGTAGAAATATGAAAGAAGAGTATTGTAAGCTGTGCTTAAAGCTTTATAAATGACAAATTAATATCCCTTTGTTTAGATTTGTCAGAATTATATCAGTCAAGCATGTTGCTATCGTAGTACTAATGTTCTTCGCGTTTCACTGTTGCAGTCATCACATTTGGGTTATCTGCTTGCAGTAGCCCTCAGTCGGCCTGATTAACAAAGTCTTGGGTCTTACGTTCGGTTGCTGTCTCCTCTTCCATGACGTCAAGTCATCAGTTCGCAAGTGCCGGTTCGCCGACTCCTGAAATTTTCATTTTCGAGTTCAGAACCGAAGTCTTAACTAAAAACTAAGTAGCCCATTGGGGAAACTTTTTCTTGCTCTAATCTGATGTCAGTAAAAGTAAATAATTGCATTTCGTGTGGAAAGCAAATATCTCATAAAGATTTTCATTCGTACTGTATTCCTTGCCTAGGCCCTGATCACAACGTACCTCACTGTCGGTTTTGTGCCTTATTTAAACCACGAACTATCCATTGTCGGTATATTTTTGCTTCTAAATATTTTGGTGCTCGGTTTAATTATCCCGATATGTCTTCGGTAAGCCATCCGACTACCGACATTCCAAAAAAACGACTTGCATATTAAACCAACGCCATCTTCTTCTTCAAGGCCTAAAACTCGAACCATGCCTAGAAAACTGATGCCCAGACCGCATGGTCAGGCCTCTATGCCTAAAAAACAAATAATAAGAATGACTTTATTACTTTATTCAGGGGAAGCCAACCTTCCCCCTGTAAGAGACCTAGGACTGAGTTTGCTTATGATACTTCTGACCAAGATTCTGAAATTTCTGTTTCCTCTGATGACCAGGATTTACCCTTATCTACCTATGAGGATTCTGATGCTGAGGACTCTAGTCCATCTGACCCCCCCCCCACCCCCCCCCGAGAGGATTTCTCTTTTGGTGAAACCTTGCATACTCTCAGGGACCATTTTCGTTGGGAAAGTCAGGATTTGTCTGATTCTAAAAAGAGGCTTAGGGATTTCTTACTCCTGCCCCAGCAGAGGCCTTTAGCTATATCTCCTGTACTGAACATTGTTGATGATGCCTTTTCGGAATCTAGCATGGTCTCTGACTCTCTACCTCCTGCTCCCAGAAAATCTGATAGATATTACAGGGTTCCTGACTCTCACAAGTTCCTTTTCAAAAATCCTACTGCGGATCCTGAAACCATTTCACAGGGACCCAAGGGCATTAAAGCTACTACTGCCAAAAATCGTACCTCCTCTGACAGAGACTCCAGGACACTGGATAGATGGAGTAAGAAGTTATACACTTCTGCAACTTTGGCCATTAGGGCCTTGAATTGCCAGTTTTGTATGTTAAAGTTTCAGCAGCATATTATTGGATTGCTTAAACAGAAAATGATGTTGATTCCTGATTGTGCTGAAAATAAGGATTTACAGGATTTAATGCATTCTGCTGAACAAGTTGGTAAATATTCTTTGCAATGTGGTTTTGATTCAGTAGAGACATCTTGCAGGGCTGCTGTAACTGGGTCTGTACTTAGAAGGCATGCTTGGCTTAAGGAGCAATCCTTGCCAGATTATGTTAAAGCGACATTACTGGATGCTCCCTTAAATCAAGACTGCCTGTTTGGGAACAAGGCAGACGTTGTTCTTAAAAAGATGGAGGAAAAAGTGGTGATTCCAAAATTCAAGATGCTGACTCTTCACCAATTGCTTCCTATGCTAGGCAAAGATGCCTGGTTGGCAACACTAGATTTAAAGGAAGCATACCTGCACATCCCAATCAGGGAATCTTGCAGAAGATACCTACTCTTCAAAGGAGGCTTCACTCACTATCAGTTCTCTGCACTGCCTTTGGCTTATCTACTGCGCCCAGGGTATTCACAAAGTGCCTAGCTCCAGTCATTGCATTTTGCAGGCAAAGAAATATTCAAATATACCCATACCTGGACGATTGTGTAATTCAGGCAGAAAACCAGGACATACTTTTAAATCATCTGGCTTTTGTATAAAGGATGCTAACTTGTCTGGGGTACACCATAAATGAAAAGAAATCACACCTGGTACCCTGTCAACAAATTATATTCCTGGGAGCAAGCTTGAATACAACTTCCCAGATGGCTCTCCTCACGCCAGAGAAACAAATTCACTTGACAACCTACTTCAAACAAGTGGCCACAAAAAAACTTTTATCTGCAAGGCAAATACTGCAAGCCTTGGGGTTCATGGCCTTCTGCATTCTTCTAATTCCATATGCAAGACTGCATATGAAGAAACTACAGTGGTATCTAAAAAGCCTATGGTGTCAACACTCTCAGGATCTAGAAGCAATGATTTTTATCATACCTTGCCTAAGCCTAGAGTACCTTTGGTGGGCAGAGGCCTGCCACCAAAACAAGGGACTACCATTCGCACTACCCCTGCCAGCCAAACCCTAACAGACGCATCAGACTATGCATGGGGGGTTGCACCTGGCAGGGAAGTGCATTCAGGGCAAATGGAACCCAAGTCAAATGCACCTGCACATCATTCTAAAAGAAATGTTAGCTGTACAGAATGCTCTGACACCCTTCAGGGACCACATTCTTCCAGGACAATTAATGGTAAAGGACAACACCACTGATGTTCATCGTGTTACCTTGCTGCAGTCATCACACTAGGGTTATCCTGTCGTCAGGCGGTCCCGCAGTCGACCGGATTTCCAAAGTCTTGGACCGACGTCGGTTGCTGTCGCCTCATTCCTGACGTCAGTGCGCCAGGGGTACATATATTGCAACCGACGCCATTTTCTTCAGTCTTTCTTGCCGCACGGTGCCCGAAGCAGAAGCAGTTCGCAAGTACCGGTCAGCCGACTCCTGAGATTTTCGAATTCGAATTTCAGACCGAAGTCTTCTATAAAGCTAAGTAACCCGTTGGGGAAACTTTTCTTGCCTCAGACCGATGTCAGAAAAAGTTAACAATTGCATTTCTTGTGGGAAGCAAATACCTCATAAGGATTTTCATTCTTATTGCATACCTTGCCTAGGCCCTGCACAAAAAGCGCAGGGATAAGGATCGACAGCCCAGGCCTAAGCCCGATTCCGAGGCCTTGGTTGATCCGGTCTCCGGTTATCAGTGAGGCTCCGACGCAGCCTCTGACTACCGCAGTTCAGGAAACCGAGGCCGTTACGGATATTTTGACGGAATGTACTAGGCCAACGCAGCCTTTTACTTCAGGCCCTACTAACGATTTACCTTCCAAGGACGTCGGTACTTCTGAAACACCATCACCTTCTGAAGACGTTTTCAGACCGACAACTCTTACAGTCAAAACGTTTCCCAAGTCGAAGACTCCTTCCAAATCAAAAAAGGCTTCACTTCAGTCTCCTGTTCAAGGCCCTATGCCTAAGAAACAGATGCTCAAGATGGCTGAAGATTTGATTTCTCTTATCAGGGGTTCTCAGCCTCCTCCTGACAAAAGGCCTAGACAAGAGGAAGAATCTGCTTCCTCTGAACAGCTGTCTATTTCTTCGGAGTCCTCTGAGGACCAAGACTATTCCTTCTCTCCTTATGAAGATTCTGATGCTGAGGACTCTATTCCCTCAGCTTCCCCTCCAGAAGATTACTCTTTTGGGGAAACTTTACACACTATGAGGGAACATTTTCACTGGGAAGGTCAGGATTACTCTGATTCCAAGAAAAGGCTCAGAGAGTTTCTTTTACTCCCCCAACACAGACCTCTAGCCATCCCTCCTGTTTTGGACATTGTGGATGATGTCTATTTAGAATCCAGTTTCAATCCTGACTCTCTGCCTCCTGCCCCGGCCAAGCCTGACAGATATTACAGAGTTCCTGATTCCCACAAATTTCTTTACAAAAGCCCAGTAGCTGACCCAGAGACTATCTCCCAGGGTCCCAAGGGGGCTAAAGCTTCCATGGCTAAAAATCCAGTACCTTCTGAAAGGGATTCAAGAGCACTAGACAGATGGGGGAAAAAGGTTTACACCTCAGCCACTTTAGCTATGAGAGCTCTAAACTGTCAATTTCATATGCTTAAATATCAGCAATTTCTGGTCTCTCAGTTAAAACAAAAGATAACCACCCTACCTCAACAACCTGAATTGAAAGAAGTACAGGATTTGTTGCACGCCACCGAGCAGGTGGGCAAACATACCTTACAATGTGGGTTTGATTCCTTAGAGGCCTCCTGCAGAGCAACTGTCACTGGTTCAGTTATACGTAGGCATGCCTGGTTAAAGGAACAAAGTCTGCCTGATCATGTTAAAGCAAAACTACTAGATGCTCCCTTACAGCAGGATGTTCTTTTTGGTGTTAAAGCTGAAGAAGTTTTAAAGAAAATGGAAGATAAGGCAAAATCAATGCAGACAGTCAAAGATTTCCTACAGGTGCAACCCCCTCGCTTCAGCAGAAACTGGCCAACAAAAAATTGGTCCTTTCCAGCCACTGACAGACCTCAGAGGGGTAAATACAGGCGCCCAAGGGGCAGAGGACAACCACAAGCTCAGTATAAATCTCGCCAATGGGGCACTCCAACCCAGAAGGGAGGAGAAGACAGGTCTCAACCCACCAGAAGGCAAACTCAATGACTTGCACCTCAGCTGGCCAAACAAAGCTCTTTTGTCAGCCCCCCTGGGGGGGAAAACTAGCACTTTTTGCAGACAACTGGCACATGGTCACAAAGGGCAAATGGGTCCTAGACATAATTTTACGAGGATACAGATTCCACTTTCATACCTTGCCAATAAAAAGAGGAATGCCAGACCTGCCACAAAATCAAAGGGCAGAGGCTCAAAAACAAATTACAGCTCTCATGGCCATGAGAGCCATTCAAAGGGCACCAACTCAAGAGCAAGGCCAAGGATTTTACTCAAGACTCTTCCTAGTACCCAGAAAAGAAAATGCTTGGAGACCAATTCTGGACCTTTCAATTCTAAACACTTACTTACAAGTTCCCAAATTCAAGATGCTAACACTACAGCAGCTACTTCCCATGTTGGGCAAGGAAGCATGGCTGGTAATGTTGGACCTCAAGGAGGCATACCTGCATGTCCCTATCAGACAAAGTTGCAGAAGATACCTCAGTTTCATTGCAGGTTCAACCCATTATCAATTCTCTGCACTGCCCTTTGGCTTATCTACTGCGCCCAGAGTATTCACAAAATGCCTGGCACCAGTAATTGCATACTGCAGACAAAGAGGAATTCAAATATATCCATATCTGGACGACTGCCTCATCCAAGCAGAAAGAAAAGACATTCTCTTACATCATCTGGCTTTTGTAAAGCATCTACTAAATTGTCTAGGGTACACAGTAAATGAAAAGAAGTCAAAACTAGTACCCTCACAAAAAATGACATTCCTGGGTGCCAGCTTGGACACAATGGCCCAGAAGGCTTATCTTACACCAGACAAGCAATTACAACTGACTCCATATTTCAAGACAATGGCAACAAAGACGCAATTAAATGCAAGAAAATTTCTGCAGGCTTTGGGCTTCATGGCATCTTGCATTCTGATAATACCATTTGCAAAACTGCATATGAGGAAATTACAATGGTACCTAAAAAGCGTATGGTCTCAACACAGCCACAGCTTGGACACAGTGATATCTCTCATTCCCTGCCTTCAACAGGAATTTCTATGGTGGGCACAGTCATGTCACCTCAACAAGGGTCAGCCTTTCACCTTGCCCCCACCCAGGCAAACTATCACAACAGATGCTTCAGACTATGCCTGGGGGGCACATATGGCATGTCAATGCATTCAAGGCCTATGGACTGCAGAACAAAGAAAACTGCATATAAACCAAAAAGAGATGCTAGCTGTACAGAAAGCTCTGACAGCCTTCAAGGATCTACTACAGCCTGGACAACTGGCAATAAAGACGGACAACACCACAGTAATGTGGTACATAAACAAACAAGGGGGCACACATTTCTACCCTCTTTGCAGGCAAGCACTAATCTTATGGAACACAGCTCTGGCCTACCAAGTCCAGTTACAAGCTCACTTCCTGCCAGGACAGAAAAACACATTGGCAGACGACCTGAGCAGAAACATCAAAGATCCCCACGAGTGGAAGCTAGACCCACAAATATTTGCAATGATAACTCAAAGATGGGGCCTACCAAATATAGACCTGTTTGCCAGTCCTCAAAACTACCAGCTGACAAAATTTTGTACAAGGACATTCCACCATCAAGCTTGGAAAGTGGACGCTCTCTCCTTCAGTTGGAAAAACCTGACAGCATATGCCTTTCCTCCATTACCTCTTCTCACAAAGGTTCTTTTGAAGGTCAAAAAGGAGAAACCTCGAATGATTCTCATAGCCCCAGACTGGCCACGCCAGCACTGGTACCTGCTATTGAAGAATATGGCTCACAGCCCACCATGGATATTGCCTCAAATACCTCATTTACTCACGCAACAAGACAAGCAGATTCTACACAGCCAGATCAAAACCTTAAACCTGGCTGCATGGCAAATCAATTAAGCATCCAACCTGCCCCTCTTTCACAAGCAGTACTGGATGTTATTCTAGAAGCCAGGAGGCCAAGCACCAGGAAGGCTTACTCGGACAAATGGAAAAGGTTTTCTGCTTGGAACCAAGCTAAAGGCCAAGAAACAACTCAGCCTCATATGCCTCACATTCTGCAGTATTTAGCTGAGATGTTGCATAAAGGACTTTCCTTCTCCTCAATTAAAATCCATGCTTCAGCTATTTCAGCTCACTACGACACAAATCCACCTTTATTTTCAAATCCACTCCTAAGGCAGTTCCTCAGAGGGGCAAAAAACATTAGACCACCTAGAAGAGCTCTTACACCAACATGGGACCTCAACTTTGTTCTGGAAAAACTAACGCTTCCTCCCATTGAACCAGCTTTTTCTGCAGACCTTCAGTTCCTATCTTGGAGACTGCCCTGCTCCTGGCAATAACTTCTGCTAGGAGAGTTTCAGAATTACAGGCACTTATGGCAGTGGAACCTTTCCTCATTTTTCATCAAGACAGAGTTTCTCTACGAACTAATCCTTCCTTCATGCCTAAGGTGGTTTCCAGTGTAGCTTTAAATCAAACCATCCATCTACCCACTTTCTTCCCCAATCCACAGAACAAAGGTGAGAGACTCCTGCATTCCTTGGACATTCACAGGCAGCTTCGATACTACTTAGATAAAACTAAGGCTTTCAGAAAAACTGACCAGCTCTTTGTTTCCTATGCTACAGCTTCTCAAGGGAAGGCCATATCCAAGCAAACCATTTCTAAATGGATAGGCCATTGCATACGATTCTGCTATACCCATCATGGGAAACCAGTTCCTCCTACCATTAGATCCCACTCTACTAGGGCAACAGCTACCTCTACAGCCTTTCTCAGGGGGGTTCCTACCAAGGAAATTTTAGAAGCTGCAACTTGGAGTTCTGTATACACCTTCACCAAACACTATCACTTACCTCTTTATTCTAAGTCTAGGGCAGGCTTCGCCACTGCAGTTCTGCAGGGCCTCATTGCCTCCACTAACCCTCTATGATGCCTCCACCCTTCCTTAGCTTTGGGACTCAACCCAAGTGTGATGACTGCAGCAGGGTAACATGATGAACATAGTACAGTTTTGTACCTACCATAAATGTAGATGTTCGAGTGTTCACCCTGCTGCAGTCCAGGTTACCTTCCCTCCTACCCCTCTGATCTACTGGCTAAATCTTTGCTATGCCTTACTGATGTATTTGTTTATAGCTGAAGGGTTTTTGTGTTTGTACAGTGTTCTCACCTTTTGGTACTAATTTGGATCACCTTTTTGAGGGCACCTGACATCTGGGGCAAGAAAAACTGAAGAAAATGGTGTCGGTTGCAATATATGTACACCTGGCGCACTGACGTCAGAGATGAGGCGACAGCAACCGACGTCGGACCAAGACTTTGGAAATCCGGCCGACTGCGGAACCGCCTGATGACAGGATAACCCTAGTGTGATGACTGCAACAGGATGAACACTCGAACATCTACATTTATGGTAGGTACAAAACTGTACTTTATGTGGTACATAAACAAGCTTGGGGGGTACACACCCTTACTCCCTCTGCAGACTAGCCATGGCATTGTGGAACATAGCCTTGAGCTACCAAGTGCATCTACAAGCTCAAAGCTCAACTCCTGCCAGGAAAACTAAATACAGTGGCAGATGGACTAAGCAGAAGTCTCATGGACCCACACGACTGGAACCAAGGTTTTTCAACATGTTGACAAGCAAATGGGGGAGCCCAGATATAGACCTGTTTGTCTCCCCCAGGACTATCAGTTGGAAAAATTTTGCACAAGGACTTCCCACAGACAAGCTTCGAAAGTGGATGCTCTGTCCTTCAGCTGGAAAAACATAACAGTTTATATTTTTCCACCTTTGCCTCTGCTCTCCAAAGCACTACTAAAGATCAAACAAGACAAAACAAGAACAATTTTGATTGCACCAGACTGGCCACGCCAACACTGGTACCCCCTCCTGCGCAGTGTGTCACTGTTGGCCCCATGGCACCTGCCTCAGACTCCTACCATGCTGTCTTAGCAGGAGAACCAGATTCTGCACCCGCAGCTTCAAACACTGAACTTAGCAGCTTGGCTAATTACCTAATCTCTCCTTTACCATCCCTCAGTAAACCAGTGATGGATATCATTTTAGAGGCAAGGAGGCCTAGTACTAGAAAATCTTATGCTGAAAAATGGAAAAGATTATGTGCCTGGAACCAGTCTCAAGGGATGAGCACAGCAGTGCCCAATTTACCTCAGATTTTACAATACTTAACTGAGATGCTTCACAAGGGCCTGTCTTTTTCCTCAATAAAAATTCACACCTCAGCCATTTCAACTCATTATAACACAGAACCTCCCCTCTTCTCTCATCCACTGCTCAAGCAGTTCCTTAGAAGGGCCAAAAATTTAAGACCACCCAGGAGAGCTCCAACTCCAGCATGGGACCTTAACTTTGTATTGGAGAAACTCACCCTTCCTCCTTTCGAGCCAGCTGCTACTGCAGATTTAAAATTCCTTTCTTGGAAAACAGCTTTCCTTTTGGCAATCACTTCAGCAAGAAGGGTATCTGAATTACAGGCCCTTGTGCAGTGGAGCCTTTCATCATCTTTCATGCGGACAGGGTGACCCTCAGGACCAATCCCTCTTTCATTTCAAAGGTGGTATCCAGTGTGACCCTTAATCTGTCCATTCATTTGCCAACCTTCTTTCCTAATCCACAGAACAAAGGGGAATGGATACTGCACTCCTTAGATGTGCACAGACAACTTAGATTCTACTTGGACAGGACTAAACCTCAAAGGAAATCTGAACAACTGCTGGTGACATTTGCTGCAGGGACAGAGGGGAAGGCTATTTCAAAGCAAACCATCTCCAAATGGATAGGCCATTGCATTCATTTCTGCTATAAGCACCATGGAAAACCTATCACACAGGGGATCAGACCCCACTCAACCAGGGCTGCATCTACCTCTACAGCCTTTCTCAGAGGCATACCTACCAGGGACACCCTAGAAGCTGCTACCTGGAGTTCTGCACATACTTTCATCAAGCATTACCATTTGCCAATTTTCTCTAAATCCAGAGCTGGCTTTGCCACTGCAGTCTTGCAGGGTCTTATAGCTGGTACTAATGCTATCTAAATTCCTCCTTCCATCCTTAGCTTTGGGAATCTACCCAAATGTGATGACTGCAACAGTGAAACATGAAGAACATAGTACAGTTGTGTACACTTACCATAAATGTAGATGTTCGAGTGTATTCACTGTTGCAGTCCTGGTTACCCTCACTCCAGCCCCCTGATTTCTTTTAGCTATACCTCTTCTCTCCTTTACAATGCTTAAAAGCTTTTTGGTGTATTTGCTTTTTTGTTGGAGGTATAACCTTGTACATTTATAGATTTAATTGCTTCCCATTAGGGGGTCACCTGACATCTGGGGCAAGAAAAACTGATGTAATGGCGTCGGCTACATGTTTTATACCCCTGAAGACCTGACGTCATGGAAGAGGAGACAGCAACTGACGTAGGGCCCAAGACTTTGTTAATCAGGCTGACTGAGGGCTAGTGCAAGCAGATAACCCAAATGTGATGACTGCAACAGTGAATACACTCAAACATCTACATTTATGGTAAGTGTACACAACTGTACCCTGGAGCTATGTTTGGTATGTGGCAAAAAAACGTAATTTTTTATTTTTTATTTTATTGATTCTTAATGGGATAAGCCCATACTGGACACAAGTGTCTCTCTTCAGGAGAGCACTGTTATGTGGCTCATTCAGAGTCACACGGTTTGTAGAAATTGAAGGAATCAAGCCCAAGACTGCATGATTATGCATAACAGCTCATTGTCTGCTTCTTATGATGTGGATCAGAAAAACAAAGCAATTATTTGTTTTATTTACCAAAAGAAGATAGGATAATCCTCTTACTAAACAAACTGTGTATTCAAATCCTCTTACTAAACAAACTGTGTATTCATGACTAATCATTATATTTTGAAATGGTATTTCTAGGTATAGAAACCATTGTTAGAGCCTGCTATGGTCCATTAAAATAGAGTAGTTGTAGCTTCTGATGCTTATTTTAGGGGTTCTTCAGTCCAGGACTTATGTGATGTTGCAATCTGGAGTACCTTTCAAGCATTGCTATGAATTACAACTCCAACTTTAAGTCCAGGAACACAGCAGGATTTTGGAGTCAAATCTTGTAATACACCATCTGGTCAACCCACCTTTTTTGCCAGCTGTTATTTGAGCAAACTGCTCCATACTAATTATGCAAAAATAAAGTCTTGATGAACCTAAGGCCAAAATAGGTAGGGAAAATTTCATTTTAGGGGCCATTGCTGCAGGACATTCATCAAGTGAGTGGGACTAACTTGTAGGTGGATTTCAGTCATGAAAGCAGTAGCATGTTGCTAAGGAATGAAAGTTAGCCCTAACAGGAAAAGCATAAGGTGCCTGAGTGCAAACCATTTGAAGTGAACAGTCAGTTGCTTTGCTTTGTAGGTCCATTGCTTTTATGCACCAACAGATCAGAAGTATGATATGGCAATGTTGTTTTTTTCTCTGAGATTAGTGGTTGTTTGTTAATCTTGTAGATTAATTTAGTTATTTCAGAATTTTTCAATATTCACAGGAAAAAAGTAATAAATATTCTTGAAGGAGGAGGATTCCCCCTAAAGATTATATTTTGTAGCCTTTAGTGTCTTTTTTGCTTAGGGGAGAACCTAGAAGTAGATGTGTATTCAAGGAAATTTTAAAATATGCCAGGATTTAACAACCTGCTGGTGATGAATAGTGTGAAATTTTACATTTGTCAAGAAAATCTTGTGAAATTTTAGATTTGTCAAGAAAATCGACTAAACTTCTGGCATTTTGGGCTTAAAGGCCATTAATTATCAAACTCGCATGGTACAGTACCAGGGGTACATTATTAAAAAGATTGAACTAACTCCGAGCATTTCTGGAACCAGGTGTTGTCAAGGGACACCTCCTTAATCTGCCTCTTTCCTCCAGATAAGAACAAACTGTCATGGGTGCCTCCTCAGGCGATAGCCAAATAAACTGAAACAAAATGTCAAAATGTTGCAGTTGGTCAAATGGCTATCCCACCCTCCTTTTCTAAGATACTTCAGGAATTACCCTTCAGAAGTTCGTACTTTTATAGGACACAAATCAAGCATGAAAAATGTAAACTACATAGGCTGTTGCAGAAAATCAGCAGTCATGAAGGGAGAGAAAGACCTCCACCCCACCAGCAACAGAAACTTCAGTCTAGGGACAGGCCCATCCCTCTCCAACAGTGGCAACAACAAAAACCTTTTACAGTAACTACTAAGAACAGCCCCCCTGTCCAACTACTGTCACCACCATCCCCCAGATCTACCAGAAGGGACCTTTTGTCTTTTTACACATTAGTGGTTCTCCTCAAGTATACATTTAATAAAGGTGGTGCCACCAGATACATAACAAAATTTGCTCATTCCTCTGCCAAGAGACATCTAGCTTTTTACTGTATTACAGTTTCTGCACTGTAAGGCAGTCCAAAAAATCACCATGCTGGGCAGAAGCAGTGAGTACTACTTAAGGTTATTTCCACTGCCAAAGGAGGAGGGTCAGTTGGGATCCATTATAGATACTTCAGGTGTAAAAAAATGAGGTTCTAAAGGTGTTCAAGCTGTTAACACTGCAGATCTTGCTTCCTCTCTTGATAAAGGATTGAAAAACTTGAATTGTTAAGGACGTGTTGTTATATTTTTATTCTTACAGGTTATTTAAAAAGATATGGACTTTCTCCTTTCTCTTCACTTTGGACATGAAAGACACCTGCTTACACATCTCCATCAACAGGGGCCACAGGCAGTTTCACAAATTCAATGTGAAAGATCCAAATTAGCAGTTTAATTCTTTGTAAGCTGGCCTTTCTGCTGAACCTGGCCAGTTCACCAATTTCATGTCTCAATGTTTGTACATTTAGGGCTGAAGGAAGTGCATTCTTACCCTCATTTAGACAACTGCTTTGTTCAGACTGCCTGAGTCTTAGAGCACCAGTTGGCCCTGAACCTAACACTGTAGCACTCCTAGAACCTGGAAAGCTCAATGAATGCTTAGATTTCAACCTAGTGTCTTCAGTTCTAAAAGGTAACTTTGGAACTATTCTTGATGTGAATATGCACAGGATGTACATCACCCATGAAAGAGTACAGCTCATGACGGGCATATGCTCTTAGGCTTGCAGTCCTGGGGACCATTGAGGGGCCTAACCCAAATTCCCAATTACTCCCAAGCAATATCTGGTTAAGTGACTTCTTCATGGTCACACAGTAGGCAAATGAAGGTGGGGAGAATCAAACCCTGTACCACATAAACTGCAGCTCACAGCCTTAACCCTGTGCACCAGCTGGCAGAGGGTTAAGGCTCATTTCAAAGCAACACATTGGATGCCAGCAAGTACCAGACTACAGCTGATCACTGCACTTATCTAAGAACTCAGTGGTGGTGCCTGCACATTGCTCTAACCTTGAGTATTCCATTTCTTCCTCAAGAGCCAAACCTAAGACTAACAGCTGATGGATTGTTCCAGAAGGGCATTTTAAGTTTGGAGTTCCTGGTCTGTGAAGCAAAAGCTGGGAACTCTGACTAGGGACAGACAATATCATTGTACTCTGGCACACTAGTAGATAGTAGGAGCCAGTTCCTATCCCCAGTGCAGACTAATCCTGATTTGGGAGCCAGCTACCAAAGTCTACCTACAGCTTCATGCTCTTTACATACCCAGGTGACAGAACATAGTACACTCATTGAGCAAGGAACTTTTGACTCCCCATGAGTATGTTTTGCATAGATCAACTTTTTGAACATAGTAAAGCTGTGGGCTTATCCATGGATAGGTCTGTTTGTATCCCAAGTGATTCAACAGGCTTTAATCTACTGCACCACAACTCTGTGCAAGTGGGCAGTGGCAGTAAATGCATTCTCAGTTAGCTGGACCTTCTTTATTCCTTCCTTCTACCATCACTCATTCAAATGAACTTCTCAAAAAAGAAGAAAAATATCAGAATTAATCTTTATAGTCCCAAAATTTCGAAGGTGGTTGTGATTCATCCAGATAACGTAAATGATAGCCAAGATATTAATGGCTGTCCATCTTCAGTACAAACTTTTCACTCAGCAGGACATGAAACTAATCCATGACAATCCCAAGTGCTTCAAACTTGGTGTGAAAGACATCTTGCCATTTTGTAGCCACCTGTTTGTGTCATGCACATCACCTGTACTCTTACGAGGCATGGAGACCTAGTACCAGGGAGTTATAATCAGAAAAATGTACTAGGCTCTCCATTTGGTGTGTAAAGAGTGGATTTAACCTAATTTCCTCTCTTGTACCACACATCCTTCAATACCTCTTGAATCTGTTTAAGCAAGCCGGGTTGACTTTTTTATGAAGGTACACATCAGACATCTCTTCCTCATACCCATGGAACCACTTATTACTTCCACACAGCTGCTAATAACAGAAGGGTACACATTTATCTCCAGCCACTAAGATGTCCAATATACCCTGCCTGGGAATTCAACTGTGTCATAGAAAAGTTAACCTTACCATCTTTTAAACTGCCAGCACAACTGAACTTGTTACAGAAGACTTTTCCTTGTAGCTTTTTTTCTGCAAGAAGGACATTTGAATTGAAAAAAAGAACGGTGCAGTGCACCACACAGTCTTTTACAAGGACAGGGTATCATTGAATGTTGGCCTTCTTTCATCTCCAGAGCATTTTTTGAGCTGTGACTCAACCAGTCTGTCCATTTTAACTAGTCTTCTACCCCAAACCTGAGAAAGACAACATGCTTTTGCATGGTGGTTCTTCAAATAGCCGGAGACATACTTACTGTAACCAGCTTAACCATACCTTGTATGCTGCTGTAGTACATCTCAAGTAGTGGTAGCTTGAAAATAGATTTCTTTCATTGAGGCTGTTCCCTTGCAAACTTCAGTCTGAGGGCTCGGCCTGTGTATCCCAATTTGTATATGTACTACGCGGTGGTGGTGCTGCGGTAGCATTGTCGCCTCACAGTCAGACGCTGTCCGGTTCGATTCTCAGCTAGAGCGTCTTCTGCATGGAGACATGCGTGAATGGGCATACCTTCGTTGAAGGTTGTGCGTTAGGGCTGGTAACTCGGCATGTAAAAATCAACTACCAATCATTAGCGGTCCGGAGTTCTGCTGTGGTGACCCCTAACCGGGAAAAGCTGAAAGACATAACAACTACTTCCAAAGTATCTCCATATTGAAGAAAAAGGGAATAAGTGTATTTGTTCATCATACTGATCTCTGCTGCAGTAACCTTAGCTATATGAGTTATATTCTTCCAGGGATATAACAGTCTGCTAGCTTCCAAAGCTTCAGGGCACCTTCCATATGTTCAAATCATGAGGCAGCTCAAGCTGAGCTTCCTAAAAAGATAGGTTTGAGCACCAACCCCTTCAGAGCTTTCTTGCCTATAAAGATAGCACTCTTCTGTGGGCTTTTGAGGATTGACATTCAGCTTGTGCTGTTCCTTTGCTAGGCAGATAAGTTCACTTTGGGGGAAAACCTTCAATATCTAGATATGTATTATTTAAGTGTCCTTTCCTAGTTAGGAATGTTATTTTTCTCCTAGGAGTTGGTTTTAATGGACTGTTTCGATGCTTAACTGTTCTTTTAAATGGGAGTGGACATTTTTCCCTGTCATTTTAAAAGTTGTTAAAAGCAGTTGCAAGTCATTTTTCTTGGGGAAAATTGTTTTATTTTACTTTTTGGGCCTAGAAAAATGTATTAAAAGTGCTTTTTACTTTGTCTTTAATGGGAAAAAGTGACGTTTTACAACTTTAAATTTTTTATTAGATTGTGCTGCCATTTTCCCGGGGAAAACAAGCAGCACAATCTAATAAAAATTAGCACAATATAATTTTTATTAGAGATTGAACAGTGAGGTCTTTCGTGTTTTTCTTTGTCTTTTTTTAATTAAATAAACATCTTTATTAAATTATTACTTGTGACTTAGGCACTCATACATTTATATAAATGAAAACAAACCATGTTGACATAGTTTTCGTTGCAAACATTATATATCACTTATAATCTATCCAGTCACTGTCAGTCAAACATTACATAGCTTATTCAAATCCTGCCTTCTTTTAAACCTCATTCCTTGTCTGCATGCATTATTCCCACAATTTCCATTTTTACTTTGTAATTTGCTGTCACCCTTTTTCTAAAGATTTCGTTTCCAGTTGTTTTATGTGTTACTATAGTCACTACTTCTAGTACACTTGGCTTAGACTTTGATTTCCATTGCCTAGTGATTGCTTTTTTGGCAGCCATCATAATTAGACTCAGCAAGACCTTTCTATATATAGACAATTCCAATTCTGTATTATAGCTCAAAAAATTAATTTCCTTAGTCAGACCAGTTTGCTCAGCTAGTATTTCTGATAGAGTAGTCTGCAGGGAATTTTTAAAGTCTGCCAACTCATTACACTCCCAAAAATATGTTCCCAATTACCTCTTTCTACCCCATCACACTTCCAACATTTACTATCTACCTGAGGAAAATTTTTTGGAGTCTACTTGGGGTATAAAAATACCTAAGTAAACACTTCCAAGCAAAGATCCTAAACCTTCTAGACTTCATTGTCTATTTATGAGAAATACATATATCCCCCCATTGTTACTTTGTGAAATGCTTATCCAGTCTCTCTTCCCAATCCTTTCTAACCTCCTCTGATTGTTATAGTTATCGTGCAGTATTTTATATGCTCTACTATTTATTCCTTTTTTAACAGCAGTTTCTGTTCTAGATTATACTAAAAATTCTGCCAGTGCTGTTTTTTCACTTAGGATCCCTCTATTTCTTTCTGTCTGCCTATACTCTGATATCAGTCCTTGATAGGGAGGGCAATCTCTGGCCTGCAGTCCAAGTACATTCTTGGCTTCTTTCCATTCTATTCTTTCCCTGTCTAATTGTTTGCTCCCAATACCTTGGTTCTTTTGCCAGTTTTCTCCAATAAATTCCAGCCCCTTCTTGCCTATTGTCTGTATCCCTAATTGCAGTCATCCCTACTGGCAGAATCTCCTTTCTTCACTCCCATGTTGGCTTAGTTCTTAAAATACCTTCTGCTGCTTTATGAATGTAATATTCTGTTTGGTTATTGTTCTCCGTAAGGATCTGCATCCAAAATGCCAGTCTCTCCTTTTTTTCTTCAGCTTCCCTCCGTTTCTTCGTTATCCCTTTCCACTTTGATTTGTCAGTGTCTGCTTGTACTATGTATAGGAGCCTTAACTGTGTAGCACTGAAATACCCCTTCAAATCGGGTAATCCCACATCACCTTGTTCTGTTGGAAGAATCAGCTTATCCCACTTGACTCTTGCTGTCTCCCAGATAAAATCCTTCAGCTGTTTATTAATTGCTTTCGACAACTTCTCTGGTTGATAAAAATATGGCTGACCCTTTCTACTTTCTGTTGCCTGAGACGTTGTGCTAAAAGTTTTTGTGCTCCAGAGTTATCAAAAAAAAAACAATTGCTTAACAAAAATTGCATATTATTGAGGTAATCCCTTATTTTATGTTCGGCATTCTACAATTGCTCCTCTTCTTGTTCTGTGAGATTCTCCCTATTCAGCTATATTCTAACTTTTGTCAGTCCCTCTAAATACTCCTTGTTACTTCTTAACCATATCTCTCTTTCTTTTTCCACTCTGTTTTAAACGTCCACTTTAATTTTATCCCATTAACTTCTTTAATAACTCCTAAATAATTTCCACTACCCATTCCGTAAATTCCTCTCTTTTCAACAGATAGGTGGGAAAATGTCAGTGTCTTATTTTTATTTTATTTCCCTGTATTTTTATTTTAGTTATTATTACACATGATCTGAAATAATTATTGGATGCATATCAAAACTTTCAGTTAAATCCACATGTTCCTATGATATATATGATCTGTCTAGTCTGGACCAGTTTTTGTATCTTGGGGAATAATATCTGAACTCCTGCTACTGAATTCACATCTTCCATGCCAAATATGTTCATAAAATTCTTCAAAAATATACCCTCCTTGTTATATTTTCGTTTCTGGGCCCCCAGATAGATCAATCTGCTGAAAATCAAATTCCAGTCCCACCAATTAGTAATATTCCCTGCTGAAAGCTGATTACTTCTCCCAGAATTTTCTTAATCTCCATTATAACAGTTGTAGGTGGAATATAAATACATGCCAGTGTAATCCTCCTCCCTTGCCAGTAGCCCCCTAGGACTACAAATCGGGTCTATATTAGAACATCGAAGTTTCAAAACTTCGAATGTTTGAATATCGACCCTTATTCAGCGAAAGCTGAAAACATTGAACATACAGAACAGCAATTTTTTCCTAGGGAAAAAAATTGCTGTTCCAAAACACATACACACAACACAAGCACAACAAACAAACAGCAATCCACACACATACACCTAAAATCTTACACCTAACCCTACACTAAACTATACACACACCACTAACTATCCACTTACCTTAACCCTAACCCTAAGGTCCATCACTATTGCACACACACCTCACTTGCGCCCTAACCCTTACTCACCTACCCTGCCCTAACCCTCACGTCCACACAATCGCACACTTACCTGATCCACGCCCTAACCCTAACTCACCTAACCCACCCTAACCCTCACATCCACACAATCGCACACATACCTAACCCGCGCCCTAACTGACCTAACCCGCCCTAACCCTCATGTCCACACAATCGCACACATACCTAACCCGCAACCTAACCCTAACTAACCTAACCCGCAGTCAATTGCACACTTACCTGAACCCAACCCATAACTTTCCACCACTGTGCTGAAAATACCGAAGCAACAGAAATGGACAACCAAATTTTTTTCCTAGGAAAAAATTCAGTTTTCTGTTGCTTTGATATTTTCAGCTTTCGCTGAATAGGGGTCGATATTAGACCATTCGAAGTTTTGAAACTTCGATGTTCTAATATAGACCCTACAAATCTACCATTATTATCTTTTTTATCCTCTTCTATCACTGTTTGGAGCTCCTCTTGCTTTTAGTATAAATACTCCTGTTTTCCTTTGTCCCAGGTATTCCTCTGAATAACCATCCGGAAAACCTTTCTTTATCACATTCACATGTTCATTATTTCCAAAGGTGTCTCATGTAGCTATTTGCACTCTACATTTTTTAACGTAGCTCACTACTCTTTCTTTTTGTGTACATGTGTAAGACCATTTACATGTAAAGATAATGTAGAAAACATTGTGTTAAGTTATTTCCATCCTTTATGTGTGACAGCTTTTTTAATTATCTAGTTCCGGTTTCTGTTTTACATGAATAGACTAATGTTTGGCAGGTTGATATTTTATACAGTTCTTTCTTGTCATATCTGTTTGAGCACTATGTCACATCTTACAAGACGTTTTATTTTATTGAAAGCCCTCAAAAAAACACACCCGAGTAATACCCATAAAACCTTTTAACTTAATACTAACACACAAAACTATGTACATCTTCAAATATTGAAGTTATTGAAATTTTACCTTCTTATTAGGAACAAAATTCTCCCAGACTGACAGCCACACTCACAGACTTGGGTTAACCTAAAAGGAAGGTTATGCATGGTATAGCCTGTGCTTCTACTAAGTGCTGTTTCGTTTTGTCTTATCTTTATTACTCTCCCGGATTGGGAAAATGTGTGAATGCTATCAGAAAACATTATCTCCTAGTCATTAAAAGAAGTAAGTATATTCTGTTTTTATTGCTGTTTATCAGATTGTTTTTATGGAGACATGAGAGCCAGCTTCTGCAAGCACTCATTTATTTGCTAGACAATATTCTTTTTTTATCTATTTGCTTTCTCTTAAAATTTGTTATTGGATCAAGCCAGGGGCCTTAATCAAGTAATTCCCCTATGCAAGAGTGAAAAAAGCGCATCAGTGTTTCTTGTATCCTGCTGTCTTGACCAGACTTTTCTCTTTTACATTGCATTGCATACATTTCTTAAAACCAAACAAGGAGAAAGAAGGAAGGAAAGAAAAAAAAAACAGAGGCATTTGTTTACTTTAGTATCCCCATTACACTCAAAAATAACTGAGAAACTTCATAGCATGCAAATTATATCATGCATTATAAAAGCACTATTAAGAACAACATTTTGTTTTATTTACAGTTACCCTTTTCACTCTTCCCTCCCCCTAAATGTTCTTCCAGACATTAATGGCATGAAGTAGGATATATGTTTTGGAGTTCCCTACAAGTTTAACAAAGTCAAAACAGTCCAATATTTCCAGGTTGTCATGTTCTGTCATGTTTCACAAATATAATTAGTGCTTTGTAATCCCACATTTATTTGCCAATTTCTGAGTTGCTAGTTTTATTTCTGTTGATCTCCATCTCCCAAATCCACCCTCTGCTTCATTTCCAATGAACTCCCATTTTTTTCTAGTCAATTCTTCTGCTTTTTTGCATCTCTCAAGCATCTTCCATTGAAATATTGGAAAATGTTTCACTGGCACAGTCTCTGTGATTTTTATTACCAGAAGAATAAGATGCACAGATTTTTGTAGGTTCTCCTTAAAATGCTCTGCATCAAAAATTATTTTGCCCCTCCAGGAAAGAATGCCATAAAAATAGCTGGGTACAGCAGCTTGAATCCCATGCCTGCTTCTCAACATTCCCTGATTAGTGGAACAAAATTACTCTTTTTCTGCATGGTGTACAGTGAATAATCATTTCCCACAAACACTCTGCTGTCTCCCATTTTTAGTACCACAGTTTTGTCAGAATTAACTCATTCTGCTGGTAGGATTGCATCTTTACTATTAAAAGTCCAGGTTGCTTTCTTATGGCCAGGTTTGAAGCATACACACTATGTGCCCTTTCAGTTAACTTAAATTATCTAGGCTGCACATTTCACATTTTTTCATTGGTTAAATTGTCTCTTGAGTGTTAATAAATACACAATGAAATTCTGGGCCTTTCCTTTGTCTGAAAAGAATTCAAGCCTGCCTAAACCAAAGCTCTGCTGGTGATTCCTTATTAGATTTTCCCAACCATCCTCCTATTTGTTGATCTGCTTTTTAAACCTGGTGATTTTAAGCTGCACACCACTACTGTAAATTGAGCTTAATAAGAGCCTCCTTTTCTATACTGTTGATATATTGAATTATTTATTTGCCTTTCCTTGTCTTATATTGAAAAGTGCATTTTGCCTCTCATTGTCTGTTCTACTGATTTACTTGATCTGACTTCATTACCTAGCTAGCTGATGGATAAAGTAGTATATTTTACATTCTAGCAAGTACATCAAGAGGTCAGTAGAATTTCCATGTAGTGCACTGGGAGGTAGCCTGGTCTGTTTAGGCTGGGGAATCACTTATAAATTATGTACAATTGAATTTCTCTTGTTTCATTTATACAAAGTAAAGTACTTTATTGAATTATCACACTTTTATAAGCTGTCTAAAGTACAGTGCTCTATCAATATCTTCAAGTTTGTTTGTGGTAACATTTCACTTCAGACACTTCCTTTACTGTGCTTTTTACATTAGGAAGACTGGGATTAATCATCTAGTGGCAGTAGTGGTGTATCTGAGCTGGGAAAAGCACAAAAGGGCTCTAAGTATTTTTTGCACTTCTCTTATTTACTGTGACTGTACAGTTTCAAAAAAACTGTACTGTCTACTGCCGCTTTAAGAAATGAATTGCACTGGATTACATTGTATCTGTTAGTTGTAGGTAGTTTGTGTTGTCTTGTTACACTTGGGCTCTAAACTAGCTATTCTACGTTAAGAAGTTGTTTTTCTGCACTCTTGTGGCAGAAGTGTGCTGATTTAACCTGTCTGAGTTTGGTAATTGCTGGTGAAAGGTTTATTATGTGCTTTCCGAATTGGTAGTTGGCTTAACCTTGTTTCTCTTTGCTCATATTTAATCCTTGAGTTGGTGTAGTGCTGCTTTTCACTCAGCATCGATTTGTAGTGCCCTGTATAGATGCAAAAACCTAGAAGCTTAGTTTTTCCCTAAACAGCTGTCAGTGAAACCCTTCTCTGCTGCTCTGGGAGCAACTCAGTTGTGCACTGAGCAGCGTTGCCTTATTGATCAGTCTTAGCCTACACAAAGTATAGGTCCCTTTTGTAGTCTCAGCACTACCAGCACAGTCCTATAAAATTAACCCGTTCCTTTTCCTAAAAAAAAAACATACAGTAAGAACCTGCAGTTATGGATAAGCAGTTTCTCATCTCTCTGGCCAGCCTGATAGACATGGGCATTGTGAGGCAATGTAGCAATTGTCTCATGTATTCTGACAACCACTTAGTCCTGAAACAAACAAATACTTTATGTGAGAGATGTAGTTACATTGTGAAATTGAAGGCAAAACTCTCACAAAAGGACAAATTGAATGTAAACAGGTTGTCAGCACACACACAGTTCCCACACTAAATAAGGACATGATACATAAACCCACATATGCGAAGATACTCACTAGTAACTTACCAAAAGATCAGAGGTCTCCGAAATGGAAACCACTTACACACAACAATGCAAAAAACAACAACAAAACATAACACACACACACCAGTGTCTCCACAAATAAGCCCATAAGGCGTTACACCACAAAACCTAATGCATTGGTCATAGGTGACTCCATTGTAAGACGCATGGATGTTCCCCTCTCCAGGCTGGATAAGGGGCAGGTTACAGTTAGCTGCCTGTCAAGTCACTCAAGCACTCAAGTCACTGAACCATAAATATAGTATGGCTCCATCATAGTCCATGTAGGGGTGAATGACTTGATATGAACCTCACTGGACTACATGAAGAAACATGACTAAGTTCTTAGATTGTGTAACAGGTAGGTATAAGCCTAACCTTAAGCACTCTTCTGCCTTCTCCAAGGATGATGTCACAATGCAGACAAAAAATGATTGACTTGAATTGACTTAACTTCTGGTGTCATTCCAAGGGGCTCCAACATCTGTCAACTTGGAAAGACATGGTCGACAGGTCACACTGCTTTGTCAGAGATGGTCTACACCTGTCTTCTATAGGCTTTCAGATGCAGGCAAAGGCATTAGCCACCCCTATCTTGCCTTTTTTAGACAATGTCAAAATAACAAACCTCCCAACATAACAAAATCCTCTCTAGATAGAGTCAAGGTGCTGCTGCTTAAGCAGTCCTCAGTTTGGAAGATGCTAACATCTGTTAAGTTACTGAGACATGGTTCAAAGGTGCAGAAAGCACCACGGTCTTGCAGGGCTACAATACCTTCCATACGTTCAGACCACAAACTGAGCACGAAAGAACCAAAGGAAGAGGTGAATCCATCTTCATTAAGGATAAGTACACCTCAAGACTAGTCAGACAGTATGACTCCATGTCCAGTTAACTGTAGGCAAAACCCCCTACCACATCATAGCTAGCTATAGGTTCCCACCATGAAACAAGAAAAGCATACCAGATATCTGGACTTACTGGAGTCACTAACCGTACAGCCCAACACCTTACTTATGGGTGATTTAATTATCCTACCATCGACTGGAAAACATACACAACCTCAAACATGCTGGCTCATAGGTTCTTGGACTTTGTCAGTGCTCTGTGACAGCTAGTCAGCACACCACAAGAGATTCAAATGGCCTGGACATAGTACTCAGTAACATTGGAGAGCATTACACACACACACACACACACACACACACACACACACACACACACACACACCATGTGATGTTCTTCCTGCTAAGACTGGACCATAAATCAGCCTCGTTCAGTGTAATTATAACACCAGATTCCCAATCAAGCCCAAAAACACTTAAAAACTTTTCAAAGGCAAATTAACTCCTAAGTAATGGTATATGAAGCTTCAAAGCCTCCTCGAATACAGAACACAGACTCCTATGTAGAGGTGTACATCAATGTCCTGTATAACCATTTAAGCAGTTGTATAGAATCGGCTGTACCTTACTGGATTAAAACCAGGTCTTGCCGAAAAAACAAGCCACCCTAGTGGACCCATATAAACAGGCTATACAACAAGAGAAAGAAACTAATGTCCAAGACCAAGAGGGAACTGGCTCAGCAGAGGAAGAAATCCCTCTCTGGCTAAACAAAGAAATCAGAGATCTTGTCAAGTCCCCCAAAGCTAATTATGAAGCAAAAATAGCCTCACTAGCTAAGGATAATCATAAGGCATTCTTTAACTACATCCAAAATCTAAAAGGGAACAGCCAGCTATGTGCTGAACTGGTTGTAGATGGCACCACCATATTCAACTTGAGATAATAGCTAACCTGCTAGCTGACAGATTTGGAGCAAACTTCACTCCATTGTCCCCTCCAGTCATTCCCCCAAATTATACCTGCACCATTCCTCAGCCTATTATCTCAAGAGAGCAGGTGAACTCGGCACTTTCCAAGGGGAAAAATACTGCTTCAGTGAGATCAGACAACATCCCAGATTGCCTTTTAAACAACTTAAAACATGACATAGCAGACCCACTTGGATCCCAGGTTGGGCACAGCGTGTGAACTGGCTATGTTCTGCCGGAATGGAGGACAGCAACAGTAATCCCTCTGTTCAAAGGGGGACCATCAGCCAACACTGGAAATTATAGTCCATAAGTTTGAGTAGCCTCATCTGCAAAGCCATGGAACAAATCATTATGGACCTTATTATAAGTAATCTCCAAACTCTGGACCCAACCCAGTTCAGATTTGTTAAAGGTAGCTCATGCCTGTTAAACATGGCTGACTTCAAGAAAGTCACCAAGGCCCTAGATGAGGGAAAGACAATGCATACTGCCTATCTTGACCTAGCCAAGGCATGTGACATAATCCCTCACTCAGGTATTACAGAGAAACTCTCCCAATTGAGAATTAGTCCCTGCATTACCAGATGGGTAGCCAACTGGCTGACTGATAGGGCACCTACTGTAAAAGTTGGTGACTTCACCTCTAGCAAAAGACCAGTCATCAGTGGCGTACAACAGGGTTCTGTGCTGGCCCCCCTTATTGTTCAGAATTGATTTCTCAGAAGTCTAGGCAAACCTGGACAGTCTGTGGCTGACCAGGTTCACTGACTATTGCAAACTGAGAGCAATCATTGAGTTCCTCAACAATGTTAATATACTGCAGATAGGGTTAAAGCAGACAAATGATTGGTGCCAAAGCCACAGATTAAAGCTAAATGCAAAAAAAATGTATTATTATTCTCTTTGGAAAAGATAGCACCCCCCCCCCAAGACCCAGTGATAAGTGATCTGGGTACTCTGGTTGATAGCAACCTGAACTTTGACCACCATGTATCCACAGTAGTAAAGAAATTCTTCTATCTGCAACATCTTCTAAGTAAAGGCATTGCATCTACATCTAAGGTTGTTACAATTCCATTATACTCAGCCCTCATCACGCCAGTAATTGAATACAATGCTCCTATTTCAATGTACCTCACCAGACACCTGCAACAATTGGAGAGACCACAGAAGTTTCTCACCAAGAAATTACAGGTTAGACAAGATGAGTCTTGTGCGGAAAGACTGAAAGCCCTGTCACTGTCTTCTGTCTCCTACAGGTTGCTAAGTGGTGACCTCTTTCTGGCTTACAGGGCAGTCTCTGATCTGGTCCTGATGGAAAGTTATACATTTGTAAATCAAACTGCACAAGGATCACTCACTCCAGGGATCTTGACCTAGCCTCTGACATGAACAGGTCATGCTGGGAGAGAGAGATACATCTCCCAGAGACGGACACTTCTCTGGAACAAGCTTCCAATTCACATGAAACAGAGCCCATCCCTTACTCTCTTCAAACACA